>NW_011500602.1:27664-48530 GCF_000495115.2 Populus euphratica
GAACCTCCTTTGTGTGTGGTTTCCAATTGAATAATAAGAGTTTATACTATACTTGTTTGACATATCATTAGTGGATCCCCTAACCTTAACATTTGTTATTATCATTGTTTAATCCTTACATTGATCTTTCATCTCAAAGTTCTCATCAACTTCTTCTTCTTTACTACTACTACTGTTATTATTATTATTGTTGTTGTATTATTGTTGTTTATAATTTATACAATTAACCTCCCTATGGTTCGATCCCGATCTTACCAGGTTATTTATTACTTCGATACTCCTGCACTTGGGAGAAGACATCAATCTTTTGGTCGTGTCAATACCTATCTTTTTTTTTTGTTTCTCCAAAAAAATAATAAAAAGATATGTTTTCCTTTCAATCTAAATTTTACTAATTTATTCACTAGTGTCAGAGTCAGGAATACCATACTTTTTTTGGTTACTTAATATTTACTATTGCTAGAGTTGAGATTATGCGTAGTCAAATATTCACTGGCATCAGAGTTATAAATATTATAAGCAGACTATAAAAAATAGAATAAAACAAACCCTTAATAATTTAACATAAAACTAACAATGCAATATATTTTAGGTTGAAAGCTTAAAGGGTGATAATATTTTTTATTTTACATAATTAATCTTGTACCATAGAATCCTTGTTGTCCAGTAAGGATTCCTAGTAACCGTAATACTATGTAACGACTCCTTAAACTAAACATTTTTCCCTTCTAAGAACAAGATATCAGTTATTTGTTCTTTTTCCTAGAAAATTTTAAAGGTCATCGTGATATCAGGTACGATAATAATAATAATAAAGTCAAATAACATGTAAACTTAACTTAAATCTATTTCCATCTAATTCAAACTCCAAGTAAGCCTTTGTACATTTCCTCAATGTATGTGTATAAAACATTCATTATGCTTTAACAATATGCATAATAACACGAATTCAATTTCAAAATAAATTTAATTGCCCTTATTATACCCTAACTACCAGGGTTATCTACTTTTGCCTTACTCGTGCCTGAATTAAACATGAAATCAAATATTATACATTACAAGATTATCATCTGACAATTTAATCAATAGTTGTGTCATTAAATCATTTAATATTTTCAACACATGTCAATACACCTTCCATCATGTAACAATATTTTTATTAATTTTATAGTCAACCTTCAATGTTCATTTTGTTAGATGTTTAATCATATGATAGACTTGTCCTTTTAATCATTATTTGAACTATATCAAGTAAACCACAATAATTTTATAGTCATCGGGTCCATTTTATTAACGCCTTTACATCTAATCAAGTGACCAACCATTATTTTACATGCAGTGCATGTGTGTGTGTGTGTATTCCCCCTTTTCATCTGTTTTTTCACACCAAAACTTATTACCTGTCATCAATTATTTAACATTTACAATCACTCGTAACCTAGGTCAATTATATATGCCAATACCATTTATTGTGGTATCATTAGTATATATATATATCAACTTGTTAAACCATGCCTTCACTAGTGTAACCTGATTGGTCTCGTTAAACTCCATGGCTAGAGTTGATCATCAAATCCATATGCTTGACAAAACCATTTAGTGTCATCAACCCCTTTCTTTTTTCAGGAGACTGACCATTTCCATCAATCATATAATCGACAATGCCAACATAACATGTTGGTATTATCATTTCCTCCCTCATCTCAAGAGACTAATCATTTTCATCATTTTTTTTTCTTTTTCATTTTATTTAATTCTTTTAATCATTTTCCATGAGTTTACACATTTCAGGGAAATTACAAATAAAATAAGTTAATGAAGCAAATGAATACACCGAGGTGTACAACATGTGAAGTATTTGCATATATCCTAGGTTGTGATCTAGTTACTAAGTATCCCCTATCAACACATAATAAACCTATTATCATTACTTTTTATAAACTTAAGAATTATGCTTAAGTTTTAAAATACCAATTGCTAGTTTAACATATTTTTATTCTTAACCGAATTAGCCCAATCAACACTAACTAATACAAGTTTCATAACTCATTTTTTGTATTGGATTTTCTCTTTGGAAATTTAAGACATAAATACACAACTTTCATGAAGGAGGAAAAACTCAATTTTGGCATTTTCGCACCCAAAATTACTTGTTACAATAATATATGTAATATGTTCAGTAGGTTTCAGTTCTACTCTTTTCTCAATTTTTAACTCAAATCTGAAGTTTTAAAACTCTAAATGATGTAAGACTAGTTTAATTTAAAAGCTAACATCCATATATACAACTTTCATAAGAAACAAACTCTAAACTCCATCGTTATCAAGTTCTAATTTCAGCTCAAAGTTAGGATATAAAAACTGTCTGAATTTCTACAACATTGGAAAATAAGTTTGACAAGCAACTACATGTTTTCATGCATCATAACATCATATGAAATCATTATACACAAATTTCATAACAATTAAATAAAAAAAAATCTCAATTCCTATTTATACACCTTACCTAGAACTTTCAACAAATAAAAGGAATATTATGTTTCTTCTAATTTGTTTTTTTCAAAATTAATGTATTACCCATTATTCTTTCAAGTAAAGGAACACTTCAAAAGTTGAATATCACCATTCAAATCATCACAGCATAAAACCTAACTTTGAGTAAAGTTTACTATATTAATCCAAACATTAATCCATGTTAAAACCATAATCCATCATAATAAAGTGTTCATTACCTCTTACTTACAATAATTAAAGAAGAATTTTGCAAGGAAATCAAGCTTCTCTTTATTTTTTTCTCCTTTAATACTAGTAGACCCTTCCAAGGTTTTGAGTCCAAGAACTTCTCTTTCCATACAAATACTTTGCAAGAACACTAAAACTTTCTTCCTAATGTCTTAAACTAACCTTTTCTAAGAAGTTTTTTGGTGTTATCCCTCACAAAATGGGGAATTTTGCGTTTCTCCCTTGCTGAAATTTTCTGCAGTCCCTTTTCCTTTATAACTCATCAGCCACACAAGGAAATATAAGGTATTTATAGCCAATTTTCTAATGTTTTACACTTTGGTCCTTTATTTGTTTCCATTTTTTGTTTTAGCCCTTAATAACCATTCTTTTCTACAATTTAATTCTCCCACATCTTTACTTTCATTCCATTTAATCCCTTTTATTTAAAAGAAATATGTATCCTATTTTCCTAATTTTAAAATTTTAAATTAAACTCTTTCTCATTTAAATTAAATATGTCTTTGTTTTTAATCGGAGCTTACACCTTTTTTTACCGGGATCTATTTATATTTCTTCTACTCAAAGCAATTATAACTAAGAGTTCATACTTCATCTCACCTAATTAATCCAAATCAATTTTCTTTAAATAGAATTTTAACCCATTTTTATTTTACTAACCCCAAAAATTATAACTTTACACTTTAATGTCCTTTCTATTATTTGTCATTAAAGACATTTTTAGAATTTCTATTTTATAATTAATTTTCACAATTTATTTTTCAATAATACATTTTAGAATGGGGTTTACATCCCACCTCCTAATACCATATTGTCCTTTTTTTTGTTGGTGTCATGTATGTGCATGGTGACATTATGGTTAGACTCCAATGAACTTTTTTCTTCTCTTTTCTGTTTTCTTGTTTTTTCCTTTGATAAATATAAAGGTGTTATTTAATTAATTTATTATTTTTTATTACTATATGTTTTTTTTTAATCTTTTTTGATTGATTTTTTCTTTAATTTCATTTGTCATCATCTGATTTCATTTAATTTTTATATCAAATTTTATCCTCATTATTTTGATTGTTATTTTTTAATCTTTTTTTCTAATTGAATTTTGTTTTTAATTTCATTCCTTGATATTTTATTTCAAATTATTTTTATATCAAATTTAGTTTTCATTCTTTTAATTGTTATTTCTTTTGTTTTGATTCTGTTTTTTATTGTGTTTTTTTTTTCATTTCATTCCTTAATATTTTGATAATTTATCATTTTTTTTTTGTTATTTATAGGGTTTTCCTTCTATGAGATTAGTCTCAGGTTCATGGCTAGAGTCATGCATTTTGAAAGCTAACACAAGTTGATTTTGATTTTTGTGTAATTCCTTTTTTAAAATTATTTTTTCTTAATTTCATCATTAAAAATTTGATTTATTGAAAGTTGATCTTCATGATTTTTTTAATTATTTTTTTATAGGGTTATTCTAATTTTATGTCAACTTTGATTGACTCAAAATTTTTTATTGTTTTTTAATTAATTTTTTTCAGTTATGCCCTTTAATAACAAATTGTTTAATAATTAAACTTTATAATTTTATTTAGTTTATTTTTTGATGGGGTTACCTCAGTATCATATCTAGGTCATAGATTTGGTATGCTAACCTAGATGGACTCAAGTCCATCTTTTTTACATTTTTAATTTTGTTTGTCAGTTTATTTATTGTCATTGTAATTTTTTATTTGTATTACTTAAATTAATCAAGATTATTAAACACAATCAAGTCAATAGTTTTTTTTAATATGTACATCGCCTTAACATACCTTTTTTTTTTACTTTGAAAAATATTTGGGTTAGGCAACGACATAGTACAACCTGCCTGCCTAATAGAAAAACTAAAAGCCATTAATTAAAATTAATTAGAAAAATACTAAAACTAAAAAGAAACATCTTCTAGGTATAATTTAGGAGCCTTCTCGACCTTAGATGGTTATAATGAGCTGATATATGATGGAATATGGTCTGTAAAACTAGCTGGAAAATGAAAATACTAAAAATCCCCTAATTGCCATCTTAATAATTTTTTAAAAAATAATTTAGTCATTTTACTATAAAAAAAAGAAGAAGAACAATTTGTCCTCGAATAATATAATAAGGACCAATGAACCCTAAAGAAAAGATTATGTTTACCCTCACTAGCTAGTTCATTGTTTTTGCTTAAAAATGATAAAATGGTCATTATATTATTACAATCATATTGTAATGTGTCTTAGTGTATAATAAAACTTTGAGCTATATGATAGCGTTTTGTTACTGTTTCGGGGTAGAAGAGACAAAATAGTTGTGACAGAGGAGATAAGACAAAAAAATAAAAATAAAATTATAATTGGTAAAGGTATACAAGATATAATGATTGTTGTTGTATTGTATTTAGTTATGATGGACAAAACAAATAAAATATAAAACAATCTATTTTATCCATAATATTATTACTATTAAACTAAGAAGTAATTATATATATATATTTTTTATTATAGTTTATATTAAATACTAAAATTAATAATATTATAATAATCCTAATTACAAAGCTTAGATTGACTTGCGTGATTTAACACAGGTCCTAAATTAATTTAGATTCAAGAAAAAATGAAACAAATTGACCCAACTTGATTTAATTAACGACTTAAAACTATTGATTTTAATAAGTATGTATAAGTTACATTTTTATATGCAATGCAATGGAAAGAAGTACTGCACTGTTTATTTTAATTTTTTCGTAGCTAAAAATCTTTATTTATCTTTACAACATTAGACAAGCCCATGGAAACAATGTGAACTAGAATAGTGGATTAGTCCAGTGGACCATCTAGAAAAAAAGATTACATTTGGGCTTTACCAAATCCACTCCACTCCTTTTTCAGACGGTCGCGAACTTTACAAACACGAAAAGATTTTGATTTGAAACTCACACCCTTAAATCAACTAACCTCTTGCTAGTAAATATATGAATCTGATTGTTTATTCACATTTTCTTCGCTAACTGAATTTGTAGTCAGATCCAAATTCGCTTTAAAAAATGGAAGCTCCGCAAGGAGGATCCGAGAGGGACAAAACGATCTCCACTTCTCCTGTCTCCCTCGTCTCCAATTTCTGGAAAGGTATCATTTTAATCAATTAAAACCTAATTTTATTTGAATTCACCTTTGATTGATGCTAAATATTGACCTGTCCCGATTTATGAGCCGATGATTATTTTTCTTTTCTTTCTTTCCTCTTTAATAATGATTTGATTTAGCAATTAATATTTAATTTATGCTGCATTTTTGCAAGAGTAGGAAAAATAATAATAATAATGATCTGTTCTCTCAAAATAATACTTGATCTAGACTTTGAGCTGGAGAAGGAGAAAAGTGTGTTGGATGAGCAGGGGCTTAGAATTGCTGAAAATCAGGAAAACAGCCAGAAAAACCGACGGAAGCTTGCTGAGAGCACCAGAGGTACCCTTAACATCACCAATTAATTAAATTGCTAAAAGTTAAGGTTTATCTATTCTTATTTATTTATTTATTTATTTTTGGTGGCAGATTTCAAGAAGGCTTCATCCGACGAAAAGTTAGGTTTGTTTAACTCATTGCTAAAAGGGTTCCAGGAAGAAGTCGATAATCTTACTAAGAGAGCCAAATTTGGAGAAAATGCTTTTCTTAATATCTATCAGAAACTTTATGAGGCTCCAGATCCTTATCCTGCTCTTGCTTCAATTTCTGTAAGTAGCATTGTGATATTCTTTTCTTTATGCTGTCTGCAAATGTAATCTGTAACTGGCGAGTGCTTAGTATCTGTTGTTTTTCTTGGTGATAATCTTATGAATATCAGGAATTTGTCTGCCCTTCACATATATTGTAGTGCTTAGTGTTGGATGTAAGTCTCGGAACTGAGCAATCCTTTAGGTCTCATCCCAATGACATAAGGTTTCACATGTTGCAATGTATTCTTGTTAACATTTACTATTGATGTCTGCGGCACAAGCTTGGGAAGTCATGTGTTAAAACAATTAAGTTAGACATAGATTTAGTAACTGTGTTGGAAACAAGTGCTCTTTTTAGCATCAGTGAAAGGTCAAAGTACAGGAGCCATATCTGAAAATCTTTACATCTTCATCTTGCTCTCCTTCTGCCTGCATAAGAATTCTTATGACCCACACAGCATCAATCTGTTATGCAAAATCTGTTCTTCTCTCTTTTCAGGAGCAAGATCTGAAATTGTCTGAGCTAGAGTCTGAGAGCCGGAAGATGAAAGTTGAGCTAGAGGAGTTCAGGACTGAGGCAGCTCACCTAAAGAATCAGCAAGCAACAATAAGAAGACTTGAAGAGCGGAACCGTCAGTTAGAGCAGCAGGTATGCATTTGTTTTCTATGCATTACTTAGCAGTAGGAAATGAATTTTGATGTTCCCTCACTGTAGCTGGCAAGTCTTGGAATCACATGATCTCTTAGGACCTTGGTGTTTGACCACTATTATGATAGTGATATTGCTTACATGATTTGTAGCAAGCAGTTTGGCTAATAGAGAAAAGCACAGGGTTTATCCTTTTTTTTTCTGTGTTTTTTTTTGTTAAAATATTGAGCCATCTATTATTGAACTTTGGCAATCATTTATGAGATTTGCTATTTCTATTGGTTAGAATATTATTTGCTCATTTTCTATGTTATATGTGAGCCTAACATTTTCTTGTAAGGCATTATTTGTTTTTCTCCTTTATTAACAGTAAAAAAGTTAAATGAATGACATAGCTTTGTATGTTATATGTGAGCCTAACAGTAAAAAAGTTAAATGAATGACATATATCTTCATGCATAAGTGCTTTGTATTTGTGGTGTTAGCATACTTTGTTTGTATGTGCTGCATAATTTTTTCTCTTCTTTGCTAGAAGTTCTATCCTTAAAGTTGATATCATCACGCATAATTGGAAACAAAGGAGAAGTACAAAAAAATATCAATTCATTCATTTCTTGAAGTACTTGTTATTGTCAGACACAGATGTGTATGTATATAGGACACAAATAGAGATATTCAATCCGTTCTAACTAATTGTAAGCTGGTTGAGCTATTGGGTTTATTACTACATGGGAACTCTTTGGCCATCTTTTATTCTCTGTGTTTTTTTTTTTTTTTTTTTTTGAAGTAGCAGACCTTCTTTCAGTTAGTAATATGATGTCCTTCCATAGATCACTGCTATTATATGTCAGATCCATAGTCAATATTGATATGCTAATTGTTTGTGAAATAAGAATTGTGATTATCTACTTGGTGATGTTTGATGCAGATGGAGGAAAAAGTCAAGGAAATTGTGGAGATGAAGCAACGTAGTTTGGCTGAAGAGAACCAGAAAACATTAGAGGTTTTGAAAGAAAGGTATCTATCCGTGGTTTGTTGTGGTGACAGATATCTTTCATTTGCAATGAAAAAAGAAAAGAAAAGAAAAGAAACAAAAATAAAAACAAAGTTGTGCACGCTGTTTGAATTTTCATTTTACTTATCTTTGTTTCTTGTCAGGGAGCAATCATTGCAAGATCAATTACGACAAGCTAAAGAAAGTGTTGCAACCATACAGAAATTACATGAACTTGCACAAAGCCAATTGTTTGAAGTTCGTGCTCAGTCAGGTGATATTCAAATCCTGACTTCCTATGTTATGTCCTAATCATGCTCTCAAATATATCATGTCCATAATTGTTATTACAATAACGCTCACCTGTAAATTCTATTTCTATTCCAAGTATCTTATGCCTTTTATTTCTTTTTTAATAATATCAGAGGAAGAATGGGCAGCAAAGCAATCAGAGGTCAATTTTCTGATGGATGAAGTGGAAAGGGCACAAACACGTCTGCATAGTCTTGAGAGGGAGAAAGTATGTGTTTCACAGTTTGTTTATTCCAACTTGTAATCTATCCTTCTCAATCTATTTCCTTTTCTCTTCTTACAACTAATTAGCTTAGCTGCTTTCATCTTTTATTGTTCAGTTTTTATGGTGGACTACTAGACATGTTGTTGGGTTATTTGATAATCAGTATGTTCGCATTTTAACTGCTAGAACTTGTGCAGGGAAAACTGAATAAGCTAGGAAGAATCTTATTATTACTATTACTATTATTCATCATGAATCAATTCAGTGCATAAAATTTATTCAAATAGAACATTTGGTGTTGAATGGTCATGGATCTTGTGCTGGATTCCAGCATTCATTGAATTTGTTAACAACACTAATTAAATGAAACTGTCTCGTTGTTTTTGCTTCATGGGACATGTCAGCAGGGTTTTTTACCCTGTGATTCTAGCTCAATGTCTTCTGTTTTGCTAACAAAATATACAGTTCTAATATGTGACTTTAACCTTCCTCTTGATGCCTAGCAATCAGATTTAGGCTTTCATTTCTGCTTGTCTTTATGGTCATTTACCTCCATCTATGAGTATTGATAAATCCTAGGCCAGAGGATCTAGTTTTTGTTTTATAACTTGAAGAATTTCTTCAAAATTTTTTTTATCCCAAGCACTCTGGGGTTTTCTTTTTCTATGGTTTTATTACTGCATATTAAATCTTGGGGAGGAATGTGTAATTGTACTCATTGAAACTGAAAAGATCATGCCATATAGCCTTACACCATGATATGATCTGTACTGCCAAGTTCTGTGTGATTCTAGATTATTAGTGTCTTGAATGGCCCTTTTATCAATGACTTCTTTTCTTTTTAATGGTCTGAAATTTTAACTAGATATTTCTGCAGGGTGTCCTACGCTCTCAGTTGCAATCAGCAAATGAAGAGATTGAAGATAAGAAAGGGTAATGTGATTCAGCACCATTGTCATTGTCTTTGCTTCTGCCACTACATAAACCGGTGGCCTTTTTAAAGATTTGGATTGCATTTGCACATTCATGATATTTCATTCCTCCAGTGATTGTTTCTTTCCATGATGAATGCTCGCATCATTTGAATCTACCTAGCATTTTTTCTTACAGCAGTGTTTTTGAGTTCATTGTTTGTTGCTGTGTCACAGTGACAATTCAGATTCAACTAGCATTCTTGAGAGTTCTTTGAGCACCAAAGAAAAGCTTATCTCTGAACTTAACATGGAACTTCACAACATTGAAACCACATTGACAAATGAGCGAGAACAACACATAAATGAGATCAAAAAATTGAATATTTTACTTAACGAGAAGGTATGGCACTTTATTCTTTTATTGTTGGTTGAATGTTTATCAAGAGATATTAACCCTGTTGAGCTTGAAACTTGTTAGGTTCTCTTTTTATTCTCATGAGATACTGTTAATTTGCTCCATGAAACTCAAATGAATTGTATGTATCATTTCTCAGGTGGTGCTATAAGACCTGTAATAATGAAGCATTTATAATTTCTAGCAGTTCCATCTAATATATGGCTACAAGTTTTCTGTAAGAATGTAAAATGAATCTTTTTTTGCATCGTAAATTTCTTTCTTAACAACTTCATCTTATGCTTTGAGTATTTAGCTGTACTTTAAGTCACTTCAGGAAAAATTTGTGCTAGGAATGTGAAAAGTTACATAAATTATTAATGAAAATAGAGCCTGTGTGAGCCTCTCAGTTTCTTGTTTATATCTTAAAAGTTGGCATCTTCTGAACCGAGGGTGGTGTATGAACTAAATTTCTATTAGGCTACTAATTAGTTGGGCTGGAGATTTCCTGAAGGAGAAGGAAGAGTTATCCTTATTCATTAGCAAAGAGCTCTGGATCTGGTCAGATTCATGAGAGAGATTAGGGGGAATTTATAACAAACTCTTTTATTTGTTATTATTGGGCTCGAGATTTCCAGTTTGCGGCCTTCTTTACTGGGGTCGATCCAACTTGCTCAACTTAAACTATTTTTTATGGGCTTTATTAACATAGCATGGCCCATCAGAAAAACTGAGCTCTAGAAGAATAGATAATAATTACAACACATGCAATTCCAGATCTTTTCCTTTATCCAAGGAGTTAGACCATAACAGGTTAGACACAGATAAATATCCTTAGCCAATACTTCCACCTTAACTCTGGAAACAAGGTTTTGATATATGATCTTTGCTGCAAAGTGAAAGGGATTGGATCAGATATCCAAGATTTATGTCATTCACTTTGATGAAGTAATGTTGCATAGTATATATGACTGAGGATTGTTGTGAATGGCTGTGAGAAATTAATTTGCTATGCCAATAAAAAATGATTCAGTATGGAAATGATCTATGTTTATATTTGCTTATATATCTCCTTGTTTTGAATTTTTTTGTTAATTACTTGGGTATTCCTTCATTTTCTTATGCAGGAAGCTGCTCTCGAGGAGATGAAGAAAGAGCTTCAAGCAAAACCAACTGAGAAATTAGTTGATGATTTGCGTAAAAAAGTTAAAATTTTGCAGGTAGTTAGCTCTACCATTTTGGTGATTTACACGAGTTCCTGTTGATAATATTTGTTGAAATGCTTTTTTTTTTTTAATTTATTGGGGATAAATAGCCTTCTGAATGTATTGAAGGTGAAATAACATGTCTTTTCTGTGAAGTTAGTTGCTTTGTGGGTTGTTAAACTCAGGTTAAGTGTTTTTTATCTAGATTGGATAGCTTCAATCTCTGGATTCTTGTTTTTCGTACACCTTGCTATATTAGCTAAGATTTCACACCATTATTGCCAGTTTGAAGTCTTTTCATTGATAAGTCCCAGTGGTCTGAATTCAAATCCCACCTCTGTACCCTTTACAATGTTTTATTTCTCTGTTAATGGTTTCACTATTATTTGATTTAGGCTGTAGGTTACAATTCAATTGAGGCTGAAGATTGGGAGGTAGCTACAAGCGGGGAAGAGATGAGCAAAATGGAGTCTCTTCTTCTTGATAAAAACAGAAAAATGGAACATGAACTCACGCAGTTGAAGGTACCAAGTAGTCCTTGCATTACCTTGTTTCATTTCCAGTTTTCCTTTTAGTGTTTGATATTCTAGAACTTGCTGAAGTCGCTATAAGGAAATAAATAATGTCTAAATGCTTTCTTATATTTTGTTCTTTTATTCATTTTTTATGGCAAGATTTCAATCGTTACCCCATCCATTGACCATGTAGTTTGAGGCTGAGGGCCATATTTTGGGAATGTTTAGGTGGTGGCTAAAGATTTTAAGGATTGGTTATGATGCTCAAATTTTGCTGCTTTTCAGGTAAAAATCTCTGAGAAAGCGACTTCACTGGAAACAGCTGAAGGCAAGGTAACAGAGCTTACTGCAAAGGTTAATGAACAACAAAAATTAATACAAAAGTTGGAAGATGATATATTGAAGGTTTGGATCAATGACTTTTGAATCTTTTGCATTGCCTATTCTGTAACTTGGTCACTCTGCATGTTAATGTTAGCCTTTGTGAATCTATTATGCTTTGCATGTATATTAACAGGTCTAACTTGTTAATGGTGTTAAAATGTCCATTAATTTCTCAAATGTATGATCATTCTATTCTTGAATGAACACATCATTGTCAAAGGATTATAGGCATCCAATTTTTAGACAATTTACTATCTTGCAGAGACATAATCAGCAAATAAATAAAATAAATAACATCCACACATCATATATGATGATTACAACCACTTCAAAATGTGAAATTTTAGTTTTCTTCCTGATGCAGGGTTATAGCTCCAAAGATCGGAAAGGCAGTCTATTTGATGGTTGGGATCTTTTGGAAGCAGGGGGGGTTGAGTTATCTGAGGTACCTCTCTCTTTCTTCCTGTGCTGCAATTTCCATTAATGAGTTTATTGAGATAAAATTAATTCATTGATCACTGATGTGATCTTTGTGATTGTGATCAATACATAAAGCTATTTAGCATGAAAAGAGTTTTTAGTGAAACCAACTCAAAGAAGAGTTAAAAAAATAGATGACCTAGAAGTTAAATAAAATTTCACCAGCTGCCATTGTCTGTCGTGATTATTTTATAAATTTCGTTTTGCACTGCACAGCATTGCTCTATAGTTAATGGATGCCATTGTTTTCACTCATTAATACTTGTGCATGCCAGGTTTTACTTTTTGTTTTGATTAATAAAATGGTAGGGAATTGCAACATATGGGTACACATTTTTTGAAAAAATTAAGGATTAATAACCTAATTGGCTAGTGAACCTCCAAGGAGGGAAGCCATGTAAGGAACATCAATTTAAATATTTTAGTGTTATTTTGTAATTTTTTCTCTGAGATGTGTTTCCTCTCACATGAATTTTTTCTTATTCATACTTGCCTATTGTGGTCCAGAATGCAGATCAGAAACATGTTTCCTTAGATCAAGATCAGAGCTCAATGCTTAAGGTGATCTGCAATCAGCGAGATCGATTTAGGGCACGTTTGCGGGAGACTGAAGAGGCATGTTATATGCTCTATAGAATCTTTTTGTAAATGCTGACTTTTCATTATAGTTCAGTTTTTTGTTTGGCACATTGCGAAATATTCACATTGCTAGATCAAATGTTAGTGTGGTTTAAGTGAATTCTTTCAAATATTGTAGGAGGTGAGGCAATTGAAGGAGAAGATAGGGGTGCTAGCAGCAGAGTTGGAGAAAACAAAAGCTGATAATGTCAAACTATATGGAAAGATACGCTATGTCCAAGATTACAATCTTGAGAAAGTAGTTTCTCGAGGATCAAAGAAGGTATGCATATCCATTTTTATCTCTGTTTCCCTATTTTGCTTCTAGTTTTCTATTTTATTAATGTTATATGATCATTTTCAGCATGCTGAGGATCTGGAAAGTGGCTTTGCCTCAGATGTTGAATCTAAGTACAAGAAGATATATGAAGATGACATAAATCCGTTCGCTGCTTTTTCAAAGAAGGTTGTATTCTTTGAGCTCATCTGCTAAAAGTTGTTTCATCACAAAACGCATGGCCACATGTTTGATCACAAAGTGGTTTTTAAGGCCTGCCAAGTCACTTTCCTTTAGCTTTTGTTTTCCCATTTGAAGGTAGTAATTGAATGGAACGGGCATAAACCTCAATACCTCATGCCTATTCTGACTGATTGTGTTGTGTTAGGGCTTTTTCATTGTTGTTCTTCAAGAAAACTCAATTCAGTTTTCCATTTTTTAATTTTCTGATAGTTGAGAGGGGTGGGCTAGTAATAGCCTGTTTTATCATACTTTGAACAAAGAGATCTTTGATGACATATTTTCAGAATCAATATTCAGATGCATATCCTAGGCTTTTTATAAGTCGTTTATCATGTACTGACCAACCATTTATTTGTGACTAGGAGCGGGATCAAAGATACAAGGAGCTGGGTTTCAGGGATAGAATCACGCTTAGTAGTGGACGCTTTCTTCTGGGTAACAAGTATGGTTTGGTTTTTTCCATATTGCAACTATTCTTTACTCCACCTTCTTTCTCAGTACATAGTGCAGATCCTGAGCTGTGCATCTATCAAATACCAGCATTACTATGGTCTCTAGTTATGGTTCCACCATCATAACTAGTGGTATCTTACATGAATCAGTGTTTGGCAGCTCACTGAGTTTTCTGGTCCTTAGAACTGTAACCAGATTTCCTCCTGTCTACTCCACAATTTATTTATTTTCACCACTGCTTGGATGCTGTTTTGCAGTTTTATAATATGTGCTAACAAATCAGAACACATTTTTATTGATTTCTTCAATTTATCATCATTTCAATAAATATATCATCATTTCAATAAATATAGCATAGGCTATATTTATTTATATAAATGAACCTCCTTTTTTTCTTCAGCTTATGCTTGGAAAAATATAATTCACCCATGAATATGGATATTCATGCTCCATGTGTCATGTTCACTTGTGGTTGAGTATCCTGGTTGCCCCTGTTCGATGTGTCTACATGCTTCTCCTGTTCATAGCATTCATCTTATACACGGCATTCTTAGTTCCCACCTTCTTTTTATGTAAGTATTTTCCAATGTTTCAAAAGTTCTTCAAGTTCTAATTTAAAATAACTATTACAGATATGCTCGAACTTTTGCATTTTTCTATACAATTGGGTTACATATTCTGGTGTTCACCTGTCTCTATCGAATGTCAGCTCTGAGCTATCTCAGGTGATCATTTGTCATTGCTTAATCAATACATCTACGTTTGTTTTTTAGATTTTCTGCCAAATTATTAAAGATTGTGTCTTTGCAGCCATGGTGAGGCCTTCGATGGAGATAAAAAGCTGGACCTCCCACATGCACTCTAGTGTATAATACTTTTCTCTGGTTTCTATTGATGAGACTGGACGAAATTGATCGTCCATAAAAGTTCATCGGATGTATATGTATCAAAAGTGACTTGTGATCTACAATTTTTGTTTTTACAACGCAACAAAAATAGCTGCATTTTTGTTCTTCACGCATTCATTTGTGGGTGGATAGCATGACGGCATTGAAGAATAGCTATTAGGACACTTTGAATCTGCTATAATTAGTGAAATCTGTGTAAGGTTTGCTGTGCGACGCAGCTGATTATGCCTCGGCCATGAAAGTGTCAATTGTGTCAAATTTGTGTACAAATTAATTTCCCACGGGATGTTCTAGCGTTGTGTTCATTTCTGTAACTACGATCTTCTGAAAAATTAAGATTCCTTGCCATTCGACGACTCCTGTTTGCTAGCTTTTCCTGTTTAATGTCAGCAGTTCTTGTATCTTGCATGTGGGGAATCGGTGACCAAAAGGACGGTGAGAATATTCATGGGTGGTGACTCGACGGACAGGTGAGAATATCATGGAAAAGAGACCATTTCTTTCCTTCACAGTGATGTCAAACGTCTATACATATCAGCAGATTAATTAACAGATAACTAGCTTCAACCGTGGCTGTGGCCAACTAACCAACATGACTCGATAAAACAAAGATAAAGCTAACGAGTGCCCGAAAGGCGACCTAGTAAGTAGTATTTTACGGGGCTGATTGTTACCCTTCATCACGGGAAATAGAATTGGACTAGCCGGATTGAAAAAAAGATGAAGAAAATAATGTTCAGTTTTTGAAATCAGTTTTAGTGAGGCGTGTCATCAGATTTAAAGCATTAAATTTTTAAAAAACATGAAGTCTATTCTTAATAAATTAAATATTAAATAATAAAATTAAAAAAATAAGAATTAAAATCACTATTACTACTATTATTAATAAATAATATCATCATCATCATCACTATTATTATTATTATTGTTATTACTATCATTGCTATTATTATTATTATAATCATCATCATTGCCACAATTATTATTAACATTAGTATTGTTAGTAATAATAGTAGTAGTTCTCGTAATATTATTACTATTTTCACAATTATTATCACTATTATCATCAATATTATTATTACTACTACTATTACTATTGTTATTATTCCTACTACTACTATTATTATTATAACCATGATTTTTATTGTTATTATCATTATCATAATAATTATTAATATCATTACTACTATTATCATAATAACAAGCTGCTACTACTATTATAATCACTATTACCACCACCACCACCACCACCACTATTATTATCACTACCACTACCATCACTATAATCATTATTATTATTATAAAAATAAGAACAATGAACTTGATTTGAAGGATATAATTGAAAACTATAAAACTTTGATAAAAGGGCTAAGAAAAACAATAAGAAATCAAAAGAAGAGGGAGCGAATTGAAATCAGTATTATTATCATTGAAAAAAAATCATAAACTTGATTTGAAGGATAAAATTAAAAGTCATAAAAACTGACAAAATGGCAAAAGGAAAAAAAATAAGGAATTAAAAATAGAAGGACCAAATAAAAAAATTATATATACAAATTAAAAACCATGGGTTAAATTAAAAACAAATAAAATTTTAACAAAAGAGAAAATGAAAAAAATACAAAAATCCAAACTAAAAGGGATAAATTTAAAATATCAATAACAATAAGAACCATAGTGCATTTATCGGGGTAAAAAAGAAATGAAGGGAAAAAGAAAGGGTCACCGGCAATAAACTAGTCATATTTAGACGACACATGCCACTTAAAATGAACGAGGAGATGAAGAGGAATCAAATGACATTATGAAATCCCATTTTTACCACTAGGAGCCGCTACACATGCCACCTAAAGTACACGGTGTTTCCCATATGCTAGCTCGTTTACATAATCAAAAGATTAATGTTTTATTTCAAGTGTAAGAGTGTCGAAATAATAAATAACCCGGTAAGACTAGAGTCAAACTATAGTGAGGTGAACTATATAAAATTATAAATAATAAATGAAAAGGAGTTTGAGATGTGATATTGATGTGATGATTAAACAATGATTAAACAATTATCAATGTTAGAGGATCCACTAATGATATTTCAAATAAGTATAGCATAAACTCTTTTTATTACTTGATTGGAAACCACACACAAAGAAGATTTCAATCGGATGATTTATCTTTAATAGTCATATAAATTTTTAACATGATCGTATTAATTATCTTATTTTAGTAATACCATGCTTTTAAATACTATCAAGAATTCATAGTGTTAACTTATGTTAACAACAAATCAAGTTCCTTTCATAGCATAAGTGTCGGTTATACCATACAGTAGGCTATGAAAGTGCTAAGAATTTATTGTATCAAGAGTTGTACAATGCAAATCTAAATTAATCATTTAACAAGCAAGGTATTAAGAATTAGTAAAATAAAAAGATAAGACATGTTAATAATAAACTTTCTTGGATATAAACATTAAAGTCCATGTTGAATTTATATTATAACTATTATAACACCATTAGTGAAACTTTTTCATCTTGACATAATAAACTTAGCTAAACATTGTAAAGAAAAAAAACATAAATAAACTAGATAAGAACATAAATATAGTAAAGGAAATGAAAAGCATAAATAAAAGATTAAGAAAAATATAACATAAAATAAAACTTAAACATTACAAAAATATAAATAAATAAATTAAGAGCATGATCTTGATCTGAAAACTAAGATGCTTAAATGTGTGGCAAATGCCTCCTTTCATAGGCTAAAATTCAAAACTTTTAATTTGATGACTAATTGTTAAATAGGTGGCCACCTCTTTGACTTAGTGACAACTCTTATATTTTTGTCTAAACAAAATATCATTGCTAACATAAGAATTTGAACAAGTAGTCTTTATGAAAGTTTTGGGAAATTATCTCAGCTTTTCAAAAAAATAAAAATGAGCTTAGTTGGACTTCTAAAACTCGAGATATGGATTAAACACTAAATAGTATCTGGGTTACATGACAGATTCAAACTTCTCTTTTGTTGCTACCCTTTGAACTTGAAAATTGTCGTTTTGAATCTCAAACTATTCATGAAAGTTTTAGGCCCATGTCTTAGCTTTCCATCCATATAAACCAGACATAAATCCAAGTTCTACAGCTCTAGTTATAATCCAATAACTGAATAATATTTCAGTTTGAATTGAATTAGCATCTCTTCTTTAAGTTTAGCTCTTTCTTTGTCTTCTTAATTTTAAGAGTTATACAAATCAATCAATCCTTTGAATTGTGAAAGTTGCCTGTATTTAAAATGAGTATTTACCATAAACTAAAGATATCTTATATTATCAAACTTGTTATTATAAAATATGTTTAAGTTAGGGAATTTAACAATACTTTAACTGCAATATGATGATATGAAACCTTGATAAAAATATACTTTTAAGTATTAATCAATCATGCACAAAATGCGTCGGCAACTTTTTCATATTAAAAAATATTATTTTAATGTAAAATCACATATTACCCTCAACCAAATTGACAATTGACAAAAATTCAAGACTAAAAGACTTTAATACCCCTGACTCCAATGAGTTAAATTTCTTAGATCCAAGGGTACATATGTAATTCTATAGTGTATAAAAAACAAAAATACCTAAATACCTTTACTCGAAACTATTGATTTTTTTTACTATTGGGGTTTTTTTTTTGTTATTTTATTATACATTAAAACGTTGGATAGCATGTGTAATCTACCCCAATACCTTCCTTTTTAGTATATTTGTTATTAATTTCTATTTAAAACCGCTAATTAAAATTTAAATTTTTTAGTATAATCTTTTTTTTTCAAACTAATCTACATTCTTATATTTTAGTGATAACTTGTGTAATCACCCCTTTTTTGTCCATAAAAAGAAAAAAATAAACAAATAAAAAATAAAAAGGATGGTGTGGGCTTGGACTAAACAACATAAGTGAGCCTAGGTTGTTTTAGTTCAAGCCTAGTTTAATTAAAAAGAAATCTTGAAAAGAAAATCCCTAGAACAATTGATACACACACGCGCACACGCGCGCGCACACACATACACACACACACACACACCATATCTTCCCTTGTACATGACATGAAAAGAGATCCAGCCAACCTTAAAAAACAAAGAGAGAAAAAAACAAAGGAAAAATAAAGTGTCATTTTCCTCGCCATCCTTAAGAATTTTATGATAACAAGTTCTAGTTAACTCATATTATCTTACTTAACCACTGACACGATCAAAAGATTAATGTCTTTTTCTAAATATAGGAGTGTCAAAGTAATAAATAACCCGGCAAGACCGGGGTTGAACCACAGAAATGTTAACTATAATAATAATGATAATAATAATAATAATAATAATAAGAAGAAGAAAAGGAAGAAGAAGAAGAAGAAAAAGATAAAGAGGACTTTGAGATGTAAGATTAATGTGAAGATTAAATAATAAAAACAAATATCAAGGTTAGAGGATCCATTACTGGTATTTCAAACAAGTATAGTATAAATTTTTTTTATTACTCAACTGGAAACCATACACAAAGGAGGTTTCAATCGGATTATAAATGGTTAACATGATTTCATTAGTTATTTTATTCGAATAATTCTAATACTTGTAAATGTTGTCAAGTATTCATGATTATAACTTATATTAACAACAAATCAAGTTCCTTTCATAGCACAAGTGTCGGTTACACCATACGGTTGGCCTATGAAAGTGCCAAGTATTTGTTAGACCAAGTGTTATACAACATTAATCTAGATTAACCATTTAACGAGCAAAGTATTAAGAGTGAACAAGATAACATATACAAAGCATGTTAGTATCAAACATTAAAGTCTATGTTAAGTTTACATTATACTTATTTTTACACCATTAATGTAACTTTTTCACCTTGACATAATAAACTTAACTATACATAATGAAAAAAGAAAAATATAAATAAAGATAATAAAAACATAAATAAGATATAAGGTAACTAAGTAAAGGAAAGAAAATAAAAAGCATAAACAAGAGATTAATGAAAGCAAAATTTACGCTTTACAAAAAATATAAAGAAAAAGAGCAAGAACATGATCTTGAATTGAAAATCAAGATACCTAAATGCATGAAAAATGCCTCCTTTTACAGGAAAAAATTAGAAACTATTAATTTGTTGACTAATTGTTGAGTGGGTGGCCACATCTTAACTTGGTGACAATCCTTATCTTCTTGTCTAAACAAAACGTCATTGTTAACATTAGAATTTGAGTAGACTATGAATCATGAAAGTTCTAGAAAATTATCTCAGCTTTCTAACAAAAAATAATTGAGGTCATTTGGACTTCTAGAACTCAAGATATGAGCTGAACACTGAACAGTATCTGTGTAGTAAGACAGATTCTGATTTCTCTATTGTTGCTAAGATTTAGACTTCCAAACAGCAGAATTGAGTCTTACATAATCATAAATATTTTAGACCTATGTCTTAACTTTCTAGCCATATAAACCAAACTGAAATCCAAGATATATAGCTCCAGATATGACCCAATGACTGAACAGTGTTCTAGTTTGGACTGAACCAGCATCTCTTTTTTAAGTTTAGCCCTCTCTTTGTCTTCTCAATTTCAGTAGTTAAACTCATCAATTAATCCTTTCATTTATATGATAGGCCTATATTTAAAATGAACATTTACTATAAATTAAAGGTATCTTATATTTATTAGATATGTTATTTGACATGACTAAAAGATTGATGTCTTCTCCCAAGTGCAGGAGTGTCGAAGTAATAAATAACCCGGCAAGATCAAGGTCGAACCACAAGGAGGTTAATTGTATAAATTACAGATAACAATAATACAAC
>NW_011500602.1:49945-52911 GCF_000495115.2 Populus euphratica
TTAAGGAGTTATTGATACTTCAAGTGCAAAATGATGACATAAAACCTTGATAAAAAATACACTTTTAAGTACTAATCATTATTATAAAGCATGCTCTAGTTAAAGAGTTACTAATACTTCAAGTATAATATAATGTTATAAAACCTTGATAAAAATACGCTTTTAAGTACTAATCACACCCCCCCAACCAGCTTATTACTAATCCCTAGTAATCAAAACGTTAAAATAGAAAAATAATTTATAAATTCCATAAAGCAAGGCATTCATCGTTCCACTTCTATTAATCTATCCATGTAAACAAACTCTAATTAAATTTATATATCTACTTTATACTTCTTAAACAAGATATTAATAAATATTTTTTATATGCTCAATGTATAAAAACATAGATGATGGGGCTTGTATTGGGAGAAAATAATATTTTATTCTAATGTTTAAAGTTAACTTTCTTGGATTAGGATTATTGTCTTTTTTTAGGATTATTCTAAAGAACAATATATTGCATTACGAATCCATCAGGCACATTTATGGTAGACTTTTAGTCATTTTGCATGATGTTTTTTTGCAAAAGTGCTTTTAGTTATTCCAAGCATGTGTGAAATAAAAGAATTGGAGGACTCACCTGATAATCGAACCTTTACTTCAATCAGCCAATGAATATCTTCAGGAATTCCATAATTCATTAACAACCTTAATCTTGCACATCTAGCACGGTAAATTTTTATAATCGCATTCTAAGATAGAGCAGGAAAATATTTTAAATTTTTTTCAAAAGTGGTGTCCATTTTCAAATGAGAATTAAAGAACAGATTCAAAGAAATGAGAAAGAGCAAAGAATTGCATAAATATATACACAGATATCAAGTATTATGGGAAACTGAAAGAACCGATTTAAATTACAGAGTACTGTTATCGGTTAGTTGACTGGAGTGAGAGAGACTAGCAAAACAAAAGTTACACCAAAAACAGAAATACAAAAACAATGTGAGAAAAATAAAATAATCAACCTTTATGTACAGGATCATTCAAACCAATTTATTCATTTTCACTAGAAAAATTATCAAAGTAAGCTTTCAAACAATGTCCATTTAACTTAAAAACATTGTCATTTCTTAGATTCTCAATATCAAAGGCCTCATAAGGATACACATGTTTCTCAATAAATGAATCTCTCCATCTTGATCTTAGTTTTTCAGGAAAAAAATGAAGTTAAGAATTATAAAGTAAAACTTTTTGACTAGTATCAACTTTTTGATAATTTCACAAGTTTTACAGAATGCATGCATATCTTTGAACATGGTTGGCCAATAAAATCTATTGTAAGATTTTTGCAATTATCTTCTTTGATAAGAAATGACCCCCCTACATATCTTAGAATAACAAAATATAATGACACTACTTACCTCATTGTCGAGAATATATCTATGAAATATTTGATCAGGACAATATTTGAATAGGTAAAGGTCATTCTAATAAAAAAATTTCACTTCATTCAAAAATTTACTTTTATCTTGGTTACTCCATGATTAGTACTTAAAAGTGCATTTTTATCATGGTTTTATATCATCATTTTGCACTTGAAGTATCAATAACTCCTTAACCAAAGCATGTTTTATAATAATATATCTAATAATACAAGATACCTTTAATTTGTGGTAAATATTCAGTTTAAATGCAGGTCGATCACATAAATGAAAGGATTTATTGATGACTTGAAGAACTTAAATTGCAAGGATAAAGAGATGGCCAAACTTAGAAAAGAGATGTCGGTGCAATCCAAACCGGAACACTGTTCGGTAAATGGGTCATATCTGGAGCTATATATCTCAGATTTAGGTCCAATTTATATGGATGGAAAGGTAAGACATAGGCCTACAACTTTCATATGGAGCCCAAGATCTAAAAAGGCCATTATCAAGTCCAAATTGTAGCAACAACAAAGAAGCCCGAATCTGTCTTCCAGCCCGAGCACTGTTCGGTATTTTGGCCATATCTGGAGTTCTAGAAGTCCAAATGAGCTGAATTTTTTACACAAGAAAGCTGAGACAATTGCCTACAACTTTCATGTTTGCAACTGGCTCCAATTTTGACGTTATCAATGACGTTTTGGGCAGACAAGAGAAGATAAAGATTGTCACCAAGTCAAAAGTTGGCCACCCACTTATCAATTAGTCATCAAATCAATAGTTCCCATTTTTGGCCTATAAAAGGAGGCATTTGCCATGCATTTAGGCATCTTGATTTCCAGATCAAGATCATGCTCTTCCTTTCTCTCTTTGTATTTTTTATGCTTTGTTTTCATTAATATTAAGTTTATGCCTTTCATTTCCTTTCCTTTACTTAGTTAACTTTTATGTTCTTATTTTGTTTATCTATTTTGCTTTCTTTCATTATGTCTAGCTAAGTTAATTATGTCAAGGTGAAAAGGTTACACTAATGGTGTAAGAATAAGTATAATGTAAACTTAATATGGACTTTAATGTTTGATACTAACATGTTTTATATTTGTTATCTTGTTCACTCTTTAATACTTTGCTTGTTAAATAACTAATCTTGATTTATGTTGTATAACACTTGGTACAACAAATGCTTGGCACTTTCATAGCCCATAATGTATGGTATAACCGACACCTGAGCTATGAAAGGAACTTGATTTATTGTTAACATAAGTTATAATCATGAATGCTTGACGAGATTTACAAGTATTAGCATTAATTGAATAAGATGACTAATGTAATCATGTTAACAATATATAATCTGATTGGAACCTCCTTTGTGTGTGGTTTCCAATTCAATAATAAGAGTTTATACTATACTTGTTTGATATACCATTAGTGGAACCTCTAACCTTGACATTTGTTATTATCATTGTTTAATCGTTACATTAATATTCCATCTCAAAGTTCTCATCTTCTTCTTCTTCTTCTCCTTCTTTTTCTTTATTATTATTATTATTATTATTATTA
>NW_011500602.1:53211-61728 GCF_000495115.2 Populus euphratica
TAACCTCCCTGTGGTTCGACCCCGGTCTTGCCGGGTTATTTATTACTTCGACACTCCTACACTTGGGAGAAGACATCAATCTTTCAGTCGTGTCACTCCACTAAGCTGACAAATCTCTTAAAAACAAATTGACAAAATTAGCAAACCAAGACATTGATCCAAGAGAAAGTAAGGATTCATCAGAAAAGTAATCATCGATTGGTGTGATATCGGATGTCGAATCTACTGTCACTCTTGATAAAAGATCCACATCAACATTTTCGGTGCCTTTCTTATTAGTGATTTCTTCCTGAAAATAAATCATTTGTAATTTTTCAGATTTATCGAACTCATTTTTACTCAAAGTGGATTCAAATTGATTATAAACTGATTATTCAATAAGATCTACTTCTTGTAAACCATTATAATATCTAGGTTGCTTGCAAATGTTGAAAATATTAATCTCCAATGTCATGTTTCTAAATGATAGCTTCATCAGTCCATTCCTATAATTAATCAATGCATTAGAAGTTGTAAGAAATGGATGTCTTAAAATAACAGGAAATGAATTACATGTTTCAATAGGTTGTGTGTCCAAGACAATAAAATCCACAAGATAAATGAATTTATCAACTTGTACTAACACATCTTCAACTATTCCTCTAGGCATTTGTACAGATCTATCAGCAAGCAAGAGAGTAATAGAGGTTAGTTTTAACTCACCTAAATTGAGACTTTAAAAAATTGAATATGAAAGTAAATCCACACTAACCCCAAGATCAAGTAAGGCTCTTTCAATTTTATGCTCTCCAATAAAGCAAGAAATTGTAGGACAACCAGGGTCTTTATATTTCAAAGAATTATTGTTCTGAAGAATCACTTACTTGTTCGGCTAAAAAGGCTTTCTTTCACACATTCAGTTTTCTCTTCACAGTGCACAGATCTTTCAAAAATTTAGTATAAGAAATCACATGTTTAATAGCATCCAAAAAATGTATATTAATCGTTAGCTATATGAAACTTTCAAATATTTTAGAGTTATGATTGACTTTTCTTTGTTTAGTTATGGCATGAGAAAATAGAAATGCTAGTGGAGAATCAGCCTTTTCTTAGCAATGTTCAGGTTCAACCCTTTTCTTGCCCTCAGAGATTAACTCATCATATTTCTTACAAGGTTCAAGAATGGTTTTTTCAATAACCTTACCACTGCGCAGAGTAGTGACTGATTTGACTTGATCCATGTGTTGGCTTCCGGAACTACTTGCATTTGTACATTGGGATTTTGCTATAGTTGAGATGGAACTATTGTTGAGATGGAAACTTACATTTCTCTTGAAAAGTAGATGTGAGTCTTGCAAGACCATCTTTTAGATCTGTCATACTTTGAGCAAGTTGAGTATTAATTCTCTCTTGCTTTTCAATGAATGCATGCAATATTTCCTCAAGATTTCTTCTAGGAGGTGGAGCATAAGGAGGTGCATATCCATGAGAATTTTGGAAATTATGGTGTGCTTGAAACGGTGGTTGTGAAGTTTGTGCATTGTTGTTCTCACTCTTCCAACTGAAATTTGGGTGATTCCTCCAACCAGGGTTGTATGTTTGGGAGTATGGGTTATGGTTGGCCCTTTGAAAACTGTTTAAAGCATGGGCTTGTTCATGGAGACATTCCTTAAAAGAAGGCAAGGTTGGACAATCGTTGGTTGAGTGTTCATTTGTTTCACAGATTTGACACACAATGTTTTCAACAGATTTTAATTGACCACTCTTTTTCAATTCTAGTGCCTCGACTTTTCTAGCTAAAGATGCAAACTTGGCTTGAAGGTCATGATCTTCCCTAAGGTTGTACATACCTCCACTAGATGTATGAGGTTGAGTTTTACTCGGTGCCTCATAAGTACCCGCGGTGTCCCAATTTTGAGCATTTTCAGCTAACAAGTCTAAGTACTCCATTGCTTCATCAGGGTCTTTATCTTCAAAAGTTCCATTGCACATCAATTCAACCATTTGCCTATCTTTAGGTGTTAACCATATACTTGTTCTTGATGGATTCAAGTGGTTTCTAAGTGTTCTAACTCAGTTATTCTCAATATTCTCAATATGAAGCGACTGATTATCTTCTTCAGCCATATTTTCTAAAAATGATAAGGATACTCTATAAATTCTACTACTTAATATACGTGACCAAACTGTCATGCACGTGTAGAAAGAGAAAAAAAAGAAAAAAAAGAAACAAAGTTAGATAAAAGAAAAGTAAAAAGAAAAAAGAAAATAAAAAATATAATATAATTTATACAAGAATTTACCTCCCTACCAACGGTGCCAAAAACTTTACACAACTAAAAGATTGATGTCTTCTCCTAAGTGCAAGAGTGTCGAAGTAATAAATAACCCGACAAGACTAAAGTCGAACCACAAGGAGATTAACGATAATAATAATAAAAAAAAAAAGAAGAAGAAGAAATTCAAGAGGACTTTGAGATGTAAGATTAAAGTCAAGATTAAACAATAAAAGCAAATGTCAAGATTAGAGGATCCACTAATGGTATTTCAAACAAGTATAGTATAAACTCTTGTTAATACTCAACTAGAAACCACACACAAAGAGGTTCCAATCAGATTATAAATGGTTAATATGATTACATTAGTTATCTTATTCAAATAATGTTAATACTTATAAATGTTCTCAGGTATTCATGATTATAACTTATGTTAACAACAAATCAAGTTCCTTTCATAGCATAGGTGTCAGTTACACCATACGGTTGGGCTATGAAAGTACCAAGTATTCATTGCACCAAGTGTTATATAATATAAATCTAGATTAACCATTTAACAAGCAAAATATTAAGAGTGAATAAGATAACAAATACAAAACATGTTAGTATCAAACATTAAAGTCCATGTTGAGTTTACATTATACTTATTCTTACACGATTAGTATAGCCTTTTCACCTTGACATAATAAACATAACTAAACATAATGAAAAAGAAAAGAAACATAAATAAATAAGATAAAAACATAAATAAGATATAAGTTAACTAAGTAAAGGAAAGGAAATGAAAAGCATAAACAAGAGATTAATGAAAGCAAAACTTAAGCATTACAAAAAACTATAAAGAAAAAGAGTAAGAACATGATTTTGATCTAAAAACCAAGATGTCATGGAAAATGTCTCCTTTTATAAGCCAAAATTGGGAACTATTGATTTGTTGACTAATTGTTGAGTGGCTCAAATCCAATCTAAGCTTTTTACGGCTTTCCTTAGTTGACCAATTTATGCGACTCATGGAAGGATCAATTATAGGAATGAAAGATTGTAGTTGGTCAATCAATTGTTCAGCAGTAGCAGCAAAGATTATGATTTGTCGTGCAGAAGATGTTAGAAATTCCTGTTCCATAGCATGATCAAGAAAAGACAACAACTTATCATAATAACCATTAACATTTAACAAACCTCTGGGTTTATGGTGAATGTGCAATTGGGCCCAAGAGGAAATATGAAAGACTCTTCCAATGTGCCTAGACCACCTGGTAAAGCAATGAAGGCATCAACATGGTTAAACATTACATTCATTTGAGCCGACATTGTGGAGACCTAAAGTTCCTTTCCAATTGTTTTTCCAATGATGTCCCCTTGTGCTCAAGTTTTGGGGATCGTCGGGGACGATCCCCAAAACTTGACTACCTCTTAAAAATGTAGCTATTGACACACCTCCCATTAACTCCAGATTACCTTCCCCATATACTAAATGAATCGTTCTCTCAGCTAGCACCTGACCAAGATGATTTGCTGATTCTAAAAACTCCTTTTCTTTCCCAGGACTAGATCCACCGAAAACACAAATATTTCTTATGTGATGACTTGAGGAACTTGCCATTTTTACACACTTCTATATTTGATGAATGTATGGGTTGACTGGAAATGAAGGGAAGGAAGAGAGGATTTTATATATGAGAAATTAAAAGGGCAATCATACTACCTATATGTAGGCCACCTGGAGTCTCACACACACTCTCTCTCTCTTTATTTATTTATTTATTTTTGAAAAAGCATGTCTATGTACAGGTAGTTGTGATTGTGGCTCACATCTTCCCTTGGTTTTACGTCCAAGAACAGCTTAAACGCCCTCTATAGGTCGGGGATAGGCTTCTCATCTAGTTTTCTTAAAAACTAGCAAACAGGGTTTTTTTTAGTCAGATTCTCAAGACTAAGTCGAGTATGTTCTTTATGAAATAGTGGCCATAAATCATGAATTGCACAATGCACATCTCTACTAGGATGCATCTCAAGAGTCAATAGAAGATTATCTAATTAATTCTTACTTAGGCCATCCTTAATGAATTGTATTTTATCTTCTTGATTTATAGATACCATTCCTAAAGAACGACATAGTGCATTACAAGTCCATCTGGCACATCGATGACAGACTTTCAATCGTTTTGCACGAAGTTTCTTTGCAAAAGTACTTTTACCTATTCCAGGCATGTGTGAAATAAAGGAATTAGAGGACTCACCTGATAATCGGACCTTTGCTTCAATCAACCAGCGAATATCTTTAGGAATTCCATGATTCATTAAAAATCTCAATCTTGCACATCTAGCATGGTAAATTTTTGTAATCGCATTCTGAGGTAGAGCACGAAATACTTTTTTAATTTTTCAAGATTAATGTTCATTTTCAAATGAGAATTGGAAGAGAGATTCAAAGAATTGCACAAATATATACATAGATATCAGTTATTATGGGAAACTGAAAGAACCGACTTAAGTCACGGAGTACCATTGTCCGCCATTTGACCGGGGTGAGAGAAACTAGCAAAAATTCACTCAAAAAGAAACACAAAAATAATATGAAAGAAAAAAAAAATCAATCTTTATTTATAGGATCACCCAATTCAATAGTCATTTTCAACCGAAAAATTATCAAAGTAAACTTTTAAACGATGTCCATTTACCTTGAAAACATTGTCATTCTTTGGATTCTCGATATCACAGGCCCATATGGATACATATGTTTCACGATAAAAGGACCACTCCATCTTGATCTTAATTTTCCAGGAAATAAATGTAGTCGAGAATTATAAAGCAAGACTTTTTGACAAACATAGAATGTTTTTCTCAGAATATTCTTGTCATGAAACTCTTTGATTCTTGCTTTATGAATTCTTGAATTTTCATATGCATCATTTCTTATTTCCTCAAGCTCATTTATTTGTAATTTTTGCAATTGACTAGCATCATCCAGATTTGAATTGAAAGCTTTAATAGCCCAATAAGCTTTATGTTCAAGTTCCACCGGCAAGTCACAAGGTTTTCCATATACTAGTTTATAAGGTGATATACCTAATGATGTTTTATAAGCAGTTCGATAAGCCCAAAGTGCATTATTAAGTCTTAAAGACCAGTCTTTCCTATTAGGCTTCGTTGTTTTCTCCAAAATATGTTTGATCTCCCTATTAGCAAGCTCTACTTGTCCACTTGTTTGAGGGTGATAAGAGGTGGCAACTTTGTGTGTGATTCTATATTTCTTCATTAAAGACTCAAATGGCTTGTTGCAGAAATGTGTTCCACCATCACTTATTATGGCTCGAGGGATTCCAAATCGACTCAAAATATTTTCTTTCAAAAACTTTATCACTGTTTTGTGATCATTATTTTGACTTGGAATTGCCTCTATCCATTTTGAAACATAATCTACTGCGACTAATATGTACAAGAAACCAAATGATGGAGGAAATGGACCCATGAAATCTATACCCTAACAGTCAAAGATTTCAATGACAAGAATAGGATTTAAAGGCATCATGTGACATTTTGAAATAGATCCCAACTTTTGACAATTCTCAGAAGTTTTGCAGAATGCATGTGAGTCCTTGAACATGGTAAGCTAATAAAATTCACTTTGTAAAATTTTTGCAATTGTCTTTCTTGATGAGAAATGGCCCCCATATGTCTCATAATGACAAAATTTAATGACACTACTTACCTCATTGTCAGGAATGCATCTTTGAAATATTTGATTAGGACAATATTTGAATAAATAAGGGTCATCCCAATAAAAGTTCTTCACTTCGTTCAAGAACTTTCTTTTATCTTGGGTACTCCAATAAGTTGGCAATTGTCCTGAAACAAGAAAATTAACAATATTAGCAAACCAAGGCATTGTAGAGACAGAAAGTAAAGATTCATCGGGAGAATGTCATCGATTGGTGTGATGTCAGTTTTCAAATCTGTTATCAATCTTGACAAGTGATCTGCGACAACATTTTTGTTGCCTTTCTTATCTTTGATAATGATATCAAATTCTTGAAGTAAGAAAATCCAACGCACCAATCTAGCCTTAGAATCTTTCTTAGAAAGAAGATATTTCAATGCTGCATGATTACTAAAAATAACAACAGGTGAGCCAACAAGATAAGACCTGTATTTTTCACATGCAAATACTATTGCAAATAATTCTTTTTCAGTGTGGTATAATTCATTTGAGCACTATTTAAAGTTTTACTTGCATATTAAATCACATAAGGTTTCTTATCTTTTCTTTGTCTCAAAACAGCACCTATAGTATAATCATTAGCATCACACATTATTTCAAAAAGTAATGACCAATCAAGAGGTTGAATGATAGGAGCACAAGTAAGCAAGTTTTTAAGTTTAATAAAGGCTTTTTCATAATATTCAGTCCATTCAAAAATAGCATCCTTTGTTAGAAGGTTACTTAAAGGCTTAGATATTATACTAAAATCTTTGATGAACCTTCTATAAAAACTAGCATGTCCTAAGAATGATCTAACATCTTTAATAGATTTTGGTGTTGGCAAATTCGCAATTAACTCGATTTTAGATTTGTCAACCTCGATTCCTTTTGATGAAATAATGTGACCAAGTACAGTGCCATTTGTTACCATAAAGTGACATTTTTTCCAATTCAGTATAAGATTCTTCTCTTCACACCTGCTCAAAACCTTTTCTAAGTTAGTCAAACAATCATCAAATGAATCGTAAAAAACAGAAAAATCATCCATAAAAATCTCAAGAAAATGTTCAACCATATCACTAAATATACTAAGCATACATCTTTGAAACGTGACTGGTGCATTACATAATCCAAAAGGCATCCTTCGATATGCAAAAGTACCAAACGAACATGTGAAAATATCTTCTCTTGTTTTTCCAATGCAATTTCAATTTGGTTGTAACCGGAATAGTCATCTAAAAAATAATAAAATTCATGACCTGCAACTCTTTCTAGGATTTGATCCATGAAAGGTAAAGGAAAATGATCTTTTCTAGTCATTGAATTAAGTTTCCTATAGTCAATGCACATGCGCCAACCAGTAACAGTTCTAGTGGGAATTAACTCATTGTTCTCATTTGTTATCACAATGACTCCAGATTTCTTAGGTACAACTTGGGTAGCACTTACCTATTTGCTGTCAGAAATAGGATAAATGATTTCATTATTTAGAAGCTTAATGACTTCATTTTTCACTACTTCTTTCATATTAGGATTTAACCTTCATTGCATTTCCCTAGAGGGTTTAGCATTTTCCTCCAAATAAATTATGTGTGTACAAATCAAAGGACTAATTCCTTTTATGTTAGCCATGGTCCATCCTAATGCATTTTTGTGCATTTTCAGAGTTTGTAATAACTTACTTTCTTGATGTGCATTAAGTTTAGAAGAGATTATTACCGAAAAAGTTCCATTTTCTCCCAAAAATGAGTATTTGAGATTGAATGGCAACGACTTCAAATCAGGTTTGGGTGGTTGAACACATGAAGGTATGGACTTAATTAACTGTGGTGTCAATTCCTCAATTTGTGGTCTCTAATTACTTGCCTTTGATTCTTCCTAAAAATATAATCATTTGCAAATCATCAGATTCATCAATCTCAATTTCACTGAAAGTGGTTGGAAATTGATCATGAATTAATTTTTCAGTAAAGTTCACTTCCTGTAAATCATTATCATCTCTAGGTTGCTTACAAATGTTGAAAATATTCATCTCCAATGTCATGTTTTCAAATGATAGCTTCATCAGTCCATTCCTACAATTAATTAATGCCTTAGAAGTTGCAAGAAATGGACGTCCTAAAATAACAGGAAATGAATTACATACTTCAATAGGTTGATTGTCCAAGACAATAAAATCCACAGGATAAATGAATTTATCAACTTGTACTAACACATCTTCAACTATTCCTCTAGGCACTTTTATAGATCTATCAGTAAGTAAAAGAGTTATAATAATAAAGAAAAAGAAAGAGAAGAAGAAGAAGAAGAAGATGAGAACTTTGAGATGGAATATTAATGTAACGATTAAACAATGATAATAACAAATGTCAAGGTTAGAGATTCCACTAATGGTATGTCAAACAAGTATAATATAAACTCTTATTATTCAATTGGAAACCACACATAAAGGAGGTTCCAATCAGATTATAAATTGTTAACATAATTACATTAGTCATCTTATTCAATTAATGCTAATACTTGTAATTCTCGTCAAACATTCATGATTATAACTTATGT
>NW_011500602.1:61738-106139 GCF_000495115.2 Populus euphratica
CTCGTCAAGCATTCATGAATGCTAATACTTGTAAATCTCGTCAAGCATTCATGATTATAACTTATGTTAACAACAAATCAAGTTCCTTTCATAGCTCAGGTGTCGGTTATACCATACAGTATGAGCTATGAAAGTGCCAAGCATTTGTTGTACCAAGTGTTATACAACATAAATCAAGATTAGTTATTTAACAACCAAAGTATTAAAGAGTGAACAAGATAACAAATATAAAACATGTTAGTATCAAACATTAAAGTCCATATTAAGTTTACATTATACTTATTCTTACACCATTAGTGTAACCTTTTCACCTTGACATAATTAACTTAGCTAGACATAATGAAAGACAGTAAAATAGATAAACAAAATAAGAACATAAAAGTTAACTAAGTAAAGAAAAGGAAATGAAAGGCATAAACTTGATATTAATGAAAGTAAAGCATAAAAATTACAAAAAATACAAAGAGAGAAAGGAAGAGCATGATCTTGATCTGAGAACCAAGTGCCTAAATGCAAGGGAAATGCCTCCTTTTATAGGCCAAAATTGAGAACTATTGATTTGATGACTAATTGATAAGTGGGTGGCCAACTCTTGACTTGGTGACAATCCTTATCTTCTCTTGTTTGCCCAAAACGTCATTGATAACGTCAAAATTGGAGCCAGTTGAAAACATGAAAGTTGTAGCCAATTGTCTCAGCTTTCTTGTGTAAACAATTCAGCTCATTTGGACTTCTAGAACTCCAGATATGGCCAAAATACTTAACAGTGCTCGGGCTGGAAGACAGATTCGGGCTTCTTTGTTGTTGCTACAATTTGGACTTGATAATGGCCTTTTTAGATCTTGGGCTCCATATGAAAGTTGTAATTTGGACTTGAAAATGGCCTTTTTAGATCTTGGGCTCCATATGAAAGTTGTAGGCCTATGTCTTACCTTTCCATCCATATAAAGTAGACCTAAATCTGAGATCTATAGGTCCAGATATGACCCAATTACCAAACAGTGTTCCGGTTTGGATTGCACCGACATCTCTTTTCTAATTTTGGTAATCTCTTTGCCCTTGCAATTTAAGTTCTTAAAGTCATCAATCAATCCTTTCATTTATGTGATAGGCCTGCATTTAAAATGAATATTTACCACAAGTTAAAGGTATCTTATATTATTAGATATATTATTATAAAACATGCTTTAGTTAAGGAGTTATTGATACTTCAAGTGCAAAATGATGATATAAAACCATGATAAAAATGCACTTTTAAGTACTAATCATCATGGCTTGGGGAAATGGAAGTACTGGCGGGGAATCAGTCATTTCTTTGTAATTTTCAGATTCAACTCCTTCCTTACCCTCAAAGATTGACTCATCATCTTTCTCACAAGGTTCAATAGTGGGTTTTTTAATAACCTTACCATTGCGAAGAGTAGTGACTGATTTGACTTGATCCATGTGTTGGCTTCCGGAACTACTTGTATTTGCATTGTATTGCCCCTTGGGATTTTGTTGTGGTTGAGATGGAAACTTACCTTTCTCTTGGAAACTATGAGCAGGTGTTAATTTTACAAGAGTATCTTTAAAATTTGTTTTGAGTAATTTTGCAAGAGTATCTTTAAAATCTGTCATGTTTTGAGCAAGTTGAGTATTGATTGTCTCTTGCTTTTCAATGAATGCATGCAATGTTTCCTCAAGATTTCTTCTAAGAGGTGGTGGAGCATAAGGAGGTACATATCCATGAGAATTTTGGAAAGTATGGTGTGCTTAAAATGGTGGGTGTGAAGTTTGTGCATTGTTGTTATCACTCTTCTAACTAAAATTTGGGTGATTTCCCCAACCAGGGATGTATGTTTGGGAGTATGGGTTGTGGTTGGCCCTTTGGAAACTGTTTAAAGCATGGGCTTGTTCATGGAGACATTCCTTAAAAGAAGACAAGGTTGGACAATTATTGGTTCAGTGTTTATTTGTTTCACATATTTGACACACAATGTTTTCAACAAATTTTAATTTACCATTCCTTTTCAATTCTAGTGCCTCGACTTTTCTAGCTAAAGATGCAAACTTGGCTTGGAGGTCATGATCTTCCCTAAGGTTGTACATACCTCCACTAGATGTATGAGGTTGAGTTTTACTCGGTGCCTTATAAGCACCCACGGTATCCTAATTTTGAGCATTTTCAGCTAAGTCTAAGTACTCCATTGCTTCATCAGGGTCTTTATCTTCAAAAGTTCCATTACACATGAATTCAACCATTTGCCTATCTCTAGGTGTTCACCCTTCATAAAAATATGAAACCAATCTCCATGATTCAAAACCATGATAGGGCCAAGTACTAAGCAAGTCTCGATACCTATCAAGTATTAAGCAAGTCTCGATACCTATCCCAACATTGATAAAATGTTTCTCCTAGTTTTTGAGTGAAAGTGGTGATTTGTCTTTTGAAAGAGTTTGTTCTATGAGATGGGAAAAACTTCTTTAAAAATTGTTGTTGCATTTCATCCCAAGAGTTTGTTCTGTGAGATGGAAAAAACTTCTTTAAAAACTGTTGTTGCATTTCATCCCAAGCACGAATGGATCCTGGTTTTAAATTTTGTAGCCATGTTTTAGATTTATCTTTTAATGAAAAAGAAAAAAGCTTTAATCTGATGGCGTTCATGCTATAATTTGAATCATTATATTTGTTACAAACCTCCTCAAATTCCCTTAAATGCAAGTATGAATTTTCCAATTCTAAGCCATGAAAAGAAGGTAAAAGTTGAACAATACCTGGTTAAAATTAAAATGAGATGCATCGGGAGGAAAAACTATGCATAATGGTGCACTTGTTCTTGTGGAATTCATGTGGGCTCTAAGTGTTCTAGCACGGTTATTCTCATTATGAAGTGATTGATTATCTTTTTCGACCATATTTTCTAAAAATGATGAGGATACCTTACAAAGTCTACCACTTGATGTACGTGACCACACTCTCATGCACGTGTAAGAATAGAATAAAAGGAAGAAGAAAACAAAAGAAGAAGAAACAAGAGAAAAGAAACAAAGTTATATACAAGAAAAGTGAAAACAGAAAATAAAATAACTACTATAATTTATACAAGAACTTACCTCCCCGGCAACGGCGCCAAGAACTTGACACGACTAAAAGATTGATGTCTTCTCCCAAATGCAGGAGTGTCGAAGTAATAAATAACCCGGTAAGACCGGGGTCGAACTACAAGGAGGTTAATTGTACAAATTATAAATAACAATAATACAACAACAACAATAATAATAAAGAAGGAGAAGGAGAAGGAGAAGGAGATGATCAGAACTTTGAGATGGAATATGAATGTAAGAATTAAACAATGATAATAACAAATGTCAAGGTTAGAGGTTCCACTAATGGTATGTCAAACAAGTATAGTGATTAGTACTTAAAAGTGCATTTTTATCAAGGTTTTATATCATCATTTTGCACTTGAAGTATCAATAACACCTTAACTAAAGCATGTTTTATAATAATATATCTAATAATATAAGATACCTTTAATTTATGGTAAATGTTCATTTTAAATGCAGGCCTATCACATAAATGAAAGGATTGATTGATGAATTTAAGAACTGAAATTGAAAGGATAAAGAGATGGCCAAACTTAGAAAAGAGATGTCGGTGCAATCCAAACCGGAACACTATTCGGTAATTGTGTCATATCTGGAGCTATAGATCTCAGATTTAGGTCTACTTTATATGGATGGAAAGGTAAGACATAGGCCTACAACTTTAATATGGAGCCCAAGATCTAAAAAGGCTATTTTCAAGTCCAAATTGTAGCAACAACAAAGAAGTCTGAATCTGTCTTCCAGCCTGAGCACTTTTCAGTGTTTGACCCATATCTGGAGTTCTAAAAGTCCAAATGACCTGAATTGTTTACACAAGAAAGCTGAGATAATTTCCTACAATTTTCATGTTTTCAAGTGGCTCCAATTATGACATTATCAATGATGTTTTGGGCAGACAAGAGAAGATAAGGATTGTCACCAAGTCAAGAGTTGGCTACCCACTCATCAATTAGTCATCAAATCAATAGTTCCCAATTTTAGCCTATAAAAGGAGGCATTTGCCATGCATGTAGGCATCTTGGTTTCTAGATCAAGATCATGCTCTTACTTTCTCTCTTTATATTTTTTGTATTGCTTATGCTTTGCTTTCATATTTTTTGTAATGTTTATGCTTTGCTTTCATTAATATCAAGTTTATGCCTTTCATTTCCTTTCATTTACTTAGTTAACTTTTATCCTATTTATGTTCTTGTTTTGTTTATTTATTTTTCTTTCTTTCATTATGTTTAGCTAAGTTTATTATGTCAAGGTGAAAAGGTTACACTAATGGTGTAAGAATAAGTATAATGTAAACTCAATATGGACTTTAATGTTTGATACTAACATGTTTTGTATTTGTTATCTTGTTCACTCTTTAATACTTTGCTTGTTAAATGACTAATCTTGATTTATGTTGTATAACACTTGGTACAACAAATGCTTGGACTTTCATAGTTCATACTGTATGGTATAATCGACACCTGAGCTATGAAAGGAACTTGATTTATTGTTAACATAAGTTATAATCATGAATGCTTGACGAGATTTACAAGTACTAGCATTAATTGAATAAGATGAGTAATGTAATCATGTTAACAATCTATAATCTGATTGGAACCTCCTTTGTGTGTGGTTTCCAATTGAATAATAAGAGTTTATACTATACTTGTTTGACATACCATTAGTGGAACTTCTAACCTTGACATTTGTTATTATCATTGTTTAATCGATACATTAATATTTCATCTCACAATTCTCATCTTCTTCTTCTTCTTCTCCTTCTTTTTCTTTATTATTATTATTATTATTGTTATTATTATTATTCTTATTATATTGTCTCTTATTTCTTCTTCTTTTGTTTTCTTTTTTCATTTATTCTATTCCTACATGTGCATGAGAGTGTGGTCACGTACATCAAGTGGTAGACTTTGTAGGGTATCCTCATCATTTTTAGAAAATATGGCTGAAGAAGATAATCAATCACTTCATAATGAAAATAATGAGAATAACCGTGCTAGAACACTTAGAGACCACATGAATCCCACAAGAACAAGTGCACCATCATGCATAGTTTTTCCTCCTGATGCATCAAACATCATGTATAATTTTTCCTCCCGATGCATCTCATTTTAATTTTAAACCAGGTATTATTCAACTTTTACCTTCTTTTCATGGCTTAGAATTGGAAAATCCATACTTGCATTTAAGGAAATTTGAAGAGGTCTGCAACACATATAATAATTTAAATTGTAGCATGAACACCATCAGATTAAAGCTTTTCCCTTTTTCATTAAAAGATAAAGCTAAAACATGGCTACAAAATTTAAGACTAGGATCCATTCGTGCTTGGGATGAAATGCAACAACAATTTTTAAAGAAGTTTTTCCCATCTCATAGAACGAACTCTTTCAAGAGACAAATCACCACTTTCACTCAAAAACCAGGAGAAACATTTTACCAATGTTGGGATAGGTATCGAGACTTGCTTAGTACTTGCCCTCATCATGGTTTTGAAACATGGAGATTGGTTTCACATTTCTATGAAGGGTTAACACCTAAAGATAGGCAAATGGTTGAATTGATGTGCAATGGAACTTTTGAAGATAAAGACCCTGATGAAGCAATGGAGTACGAAGATAAAGACCTTGATGAAGCAATGGAGTACTTAGACTTGTTAGCTGAAAATACTCAAAATTGGGACACTGCAGGTACTTATGAGGCACCGAGTAAAAATCAACCTCACACATCTAGTAGAGGCATGTACAACCTTAGGGAAGATCATGGCTTTTAAGCCAAGTTTGCATCTTTAGCTAGAAAAGTCGAGGCACTAGAATTGAAAAAGAGTGGTCAATTAAAATCTGTTGAAAACATTGTGTGTCAAATCTGTGAAACAAATGAACACTCAACCAGTAACTGTCCAACCTTGCCTTCTTTTAAGGAATGTCTCCATTAACAAGCCCACGCTTTAAACAGTTTTCAAATGGCCAACCACAACCTATACTCCCAAACATACAACCCTGGTTGGAGAAATCACCCAAATTTTAGTTGGAAGAGTGAGAACAACAATGCACAAACTTCACAACCACCATTTCAAGCACACCACAATTTCCAAAATTCTCATGGATATGCACCTCCTTATGCTCCACCTCCTAGAAGAAATCTTGATTTATGCTCCATCTCCTAGAAGAAATCTTGAGGAAACATTGCATGCATTCATTGAAAAGCAACAGACAATCAATACTCAACTTGCTCAAAACATGACAGATTTTAAAGATACTCTTGCTAAATTAACATCTGCTCTTAGTTTCCAAGAGAAAGGTAAGTTTCCATCTCAACCACAACAAAATCCCAAGGGGCAATACAATGCAAATGCAAGTAGTTCCGGAAGCCAACACATGAATCAAGTCAAATCAGTCACTACTCTGCGCAGTGGTAAGGTTATTGAAAAACCCTCTCTTGAACCTTATGAGAAAGATGATGAGTCAATCTTTGACGGTAAGGAAGGGGTTGAATTTGAAAATTGCAAAGAAAAGACTGATTCTCCGCCAGCACTTCCATTTCCTCAAGCCATGACCAAACAAAGGAAAGTCAATCACAACTCTGAAATCTTTGAAATTTTCAAACAGGTAAGGATCAATATACCTTTGTTGGATGCTATTAAACAAGTTCCTTCCTATGCTAAATTTTTAAAAGATCTATGCACTGTGAAGAGGAAACTGAATGTGAAAAAGAAAGCCTTTCTAGCCGAACAAGTAAGTGTCATTCTTCTGAACAATAATGCTTTGAAATATAAAGACCCTGGTTGTCCTACAATTTCTTGCTTTATTGGAGAACATAAAATTGAAAGAGCCTTACTTGATCTTGGAGCTAGTGTGAATTTACTTCCATATTCAGTTTTTCAAAGTCTCAATCTAGGTGAGTTAAAACCAACTTCTATATCTCTTTTACTTGCCGATAGATCTGTAAAAGTGCCTAGAGGAATAATTGAAGATGTGTTAGTACAAGTCGATAAATTCATTTATCCTATGGATTTTATTGTCTTGGACACAGAACCTGTTGAAGCATGTAATTCATTTCCTGTTATTTTAGGACGTCCGTTTCTTGCAACCTCTAACGCATTGATTAATTGTAGGAATGGATTGATGAAGCTATCATTTAGAAACATGACATTGGAGATGAATATTTTCAACATTTGCAAGCAACCTGGAGATGATAATGATTTACAAGAAGTAGATCATATTGACGAATTAGTTTATGATCAACTTGAATCTACTTTAAGTAAAGATGAGATTGATGAATCTGAAGATTTGCAAATGATTTATTCTAAGGAAGAAATCACGGATGAAACATACACCAAAAATGTTGATGCGAATCTTTTGTCAACAGTGACAACAGATTCGACATCTGACATCACACCAATCGATGATTACTTTCCTAACGAATCCTTACTTTCTCTTAGTCCAATGCCTTGGTATGATAAAAATATTAATTTTCTTGCTTTAGGAGATTTGCCAGCTGATTAGAGTACTCAAGACAAAGAAAAGTTTTTGAACGAAGTGAAGAATTTTTATTGGGATGACCCTAACTTATTCAAATATTGTCCTGATCAAATATTTCAAAGATTCATTCCTGACAATGAGGTAAGTAGTGTCATTAAACTTTGTCATTCTGAAGCATGTGGAAGTTATTTCTCGTCAAAAAAGATAGCTGCAAAAATCTTTCAAAATGGATTTTATTGGCCCACCATGTTCAAGGACACGTATGCATTCTACAAAACTTGTGAAAATTGTCAAAAGATTGATACTGGTCAAAAAGTTTTGTTTTATAATTCTCAACTCTATTCATTACCTAGAGAGCTAAGATCAAGATGGAGCAATCCTTATGGGGCCTATGATATTGAGAATTCAATGAATGACAATGATTTTAAGGAAAATAGACATCGTGGTTTGAATGATCTTATAGATAAAGGTTGATTATTTTGTTTTCTTTTACATTGTTTTTGTGTTTCTTTTTGAGTGATTTTTGCTAGTTTCTCTCATCCCGGTCAAATGGCAGATAACGGTACTCCGTGACTTAAGTCGGTTCTTTCAGTTTCCCACAATAACTGATATTTGTGTATATATTTGTGCAATTCTTTGAATCTCTCTTCCAATTCTCATTTGAAAATGGACACTAATCTTGAAAAATTGAAAAAGTATTTTCCCGCTTTGCCTGAGAATGCGATTATAAAAATTTACCGTGCTAGATGTGCAAGATTGAGATTGTTAATGAATCATGGAATTCCTGAAGATATTCATTGGTTGATTGAAGCAAAGGTCCGATTATCAAGTGAGTCCTCTAACTCCTTCATTTCACATATGCCTGGAACAGGTAAAAGCACTTTTGCAAAGAAACGTCGTGCAAAATGACTGAAAGTCTGTCATCGATGTGCTAGATGGACTTGTAATACACAATGTCATTATTTTGGAATGGTATCTATAAACCGTGAAGATAAAATACAATTCATTAAGGATGGCCTGAGTAAGGAGTCTTTAGATAATCTTTTATTGACTCTTGAGACACATCCTAGTGGAGATGTGCATCGTGTAATTCATGATTTATGGCCACTATTTCATAAAGAACATGATCGACTTAGTTTTGGGAATCTGAATAAAAAGGACCCTGTTTGCCAGTTTTTAAGAAAACTGGATGGGAAGCCTATCCCCGACCTATAGAGGGTGTTTAAGCCGTTCTTGGACGTAAAACCAAGGGAAGATGTGAGCCACAATCACAACTACTTGTACATACACATGCTTTTTCAAAAGTAAATAAATAAATAAATAAAAAGAGAGAGAGTGTGTGTGAGACTCCAGCTGGCCTACATATAGGTGTTATGATTGCCTTTCTAATTTCTCATCTATAAAACCTTCTCTTCCTTCCTTTCATTTCTACTCAACCCATACATTCAACAAATACAGAAGTGTGTAGAAATGGCAAGTTCCTCAAGTCATCATATAAGAAATATTTGTGTTTTCGGTGGATCTAGTCCTAGGAAAGAAAAGGAGTTTTTAGAATTAGCAAATCATCTTGGTCAAGTGCTAGCTGAGAGAAAGATTCATTTAGTGTATGGGGGAGGCAGTCTTGGGTTAATAGGAGGTGTGTCAATAACTGCATTTTTAGGAGGTAGTCAAGTTTTGGGGGGCGTCCCCGAAGCTTTAGCACAAGGGGACATCATTGGAAAAACAATTGGAGAGGAACTTGAGGTATCCACAATGTCGACTCGAATGAATGCAATGTTTAACCATGCTGATGCCTTCATTGCTTTACCAGGTGGTCTAGGTACATTGGAAGAGATCTTTCATATTTCCTCTTGGGCTCAACTACACATTCACCATAAACCCATAGGTTTGTTAAATGTTAATGGTTATTATGATAAGTTGTTGTCTTTTCTTAATCATGCTGTGGAACAAGAATTTCTAACATCTTCTGCACGACAAATCATAAACTCTGCTACTACTGCTGAACAATTGATTGACCAACTACAATCTTTCATTCCTGTAATTGATCCCTCCATGAATCGCATAAATTGGTCATCTAAGGAAAGCTATAAAAAGCTTAGATTAGATTTAAGTCTTCATTTGTAATTTTTGTGTTGTTTTGTTTTATTATTGTGTTTTGTTATTTCTTATTTTTGATTAAGTGTGTTTCAGGTTTGTTAGTGTCCGTTATTTCAGGTGATATCTTCTATACTCTATCTTTCTACCTTTAAACATTGAGGACAATGTCTCGTTTTGGTTAGGGGGAGAGGGTAGTAGTTGATTAAAAAAAAATTGTTTTTCATTTCATAAAGCATGTGCATGATTGTTGTTACTAGGATGGCAGAGTAAAGGAGCTCTTTTGTTAAAGTGACTCTTGAGACGCATCTTAGTAACCATTCTTAACAAGGTCTATTATAATACTTCCTGAAATATTCAGGTTTACAAACTCTCGCATTGTTATCACTTAATTCTGCTCATATACTTATTTAACATGTATTCTTAAACATTAATTTACACACACACACACTTTAACATATGATTGTGGGTTGCATATTGGATTATTACATTATTTATGTTCTTTTGTTAAAGGTAACAACTAAGGGAAATGGATTGTATATAATTAAAAAGAAAAAGAAAAAAAATAATAAAAGAAAAAAGAAAAAAAGAAGAAAAAAATGATAATAATAAAAATATAGATAAATTTGGTTTCGTAGCCTCCCTAACCTAAGCAATTAAGCCCGAAGGGGTTTAACACCTAATACCCTAAAGTCAACTGACTTAGGAGCTATTGGCCCAACGCTTGTTACATGGGTTGAGGAGAAAAGCTTAAGGGAATCAAACATTGCACTATCTACATATCAGTATCTGCGACCCGAGTTACTAAGCTCATAGGGGTGTCTTAACACCTAATGCCCTAAGACCAACTGGTCTGGGAGTCATTAGCTGAAAGCTCGTTACATGGGTTAAAGATGCATGATGTTTTTAAAATATGGATTTGATATTATATGTATATATATATATATATATTTAAAAAAGAAGAAGAAGAAAAAAAAAGATAAAAATAATAATCCCAACCCAAGGAAGTTAACCTTAAACATTAGAACAAAAATTTTGTTTTCTTCCAAGAAAAGCCCTATAATTATGTGTTGATACATTGAGCACAAAAGAAAGGTTTATGAATATCTTGTTAAGAAGTATTGAGCAGGTATATAAATTTAATGAGAGTTTGTTTATCTGGATAGATTAATGGAAGTTAAATAATGAATAACTTGCTTTGTGGAATTTGCAATTTTTTTTACTATTTTAACGCTTTGATTACTAGGGACTAGTAATAAGCTGGTTGGGGGGGTGATTAGTACTTAAAAGTGCATTTTTATCAAGGTTTTATATCATCATTTTGCACTTGAAGTATCAATAACTCCTTAACTAAAACATGTTTTATAATAATATATCTAATAATATAAGATACCTTTAATTTGTGGTAAATGTTCATTTTAAATACAGGCCTATCACATAAATGAAAGGATTGATTGATGAATTTAAGAACTGAAATTGAAAGGATAAAGAGATGGCCAAACTTAGAAAAGAGATGTCGATGCAATCCAAACCGGAACACTGTTTGGTAATTGGGTCATATCTGGAGCTACAGATCTCAGATTTAGGTCCAATTTATATGGATAGAAAGGTAAGACATAGGCCTACAACTTTCATATGGAGCCCAAGATCTAAAAAGGCCATTTGCAAGTCAAAATTGTAGCAACAACAAAGAAGCCTGAATCTGTCTTCCAGCCCAAGCACTGTTCGGTATTTTGGCCATATCTGGAGTTCTAGAAGTCCAAATGAGCTGAATTTTTTACACAAGAAAGCTGAGACAATTGTCTACAACTTTTATGTTTTCACCTGGCTCCAATTTTGACGTTATCAATGATGTTTTGGGCAGACAAGAGAAGATAAGGATTGTCACCAAGTCAAAAGTTGGCCACCCACTTATCAATTAGTCATCAAATCAGTAGTTCCCAATTTTGGCCTATAAAAGGAGGCATTTGCCATGCATTTAGGCATCTTGGTTTCCAGATCAAGATCATGCTCTTGCTTTCTCTCTTTGTATTTTTTGTAATGTTTATGCTTTGCTTTCATTAATATCAAGTTTATGCCTTTCATTTCCTTTCCTTTACTTAGTTAACTTTTATCTTATTTATGTTCTTATTTTGTTTATTTATTTTTCTAGATTTGGCCAGTCAACCTCTTTATCCTTTTAATTTCAGTTCTTAAATTCATCAATCAATCCTTTCATTTATATGATAGGCATGCATTTAAAATGAACATTTACCATAAATTAAAGGCATCTTATATTATTAGATACATTATTATAAAACTTACTTTTGTTAAAGAGTTATTGATACTTCGAGTGCAAAATGATGATACAAAACCTTGATAAAAATGCACTTTTAAGTACTAATCAATAGGCCTGCATTTAAGATGAATATGTACCATAAATTAAAGGTATCTTATATTTATTAAATATGTTATTGTAAAACATGTTCTAACTAAAGAGTTACTAATACTTTAAGTGCAAAATGATGATATAAAACCTTGATAAACATGCATTTTTAAGTAGTACTAATCAGCCACCTCTATATCGACCAAACTAAAGTTGATTAAAGTTTTCATTTGCCCTTATACATCGAGAGTGGGCTGGACCTTATATGAATATCGTGGATATAAAGATTCAGAAACCCACAAGTAAGTTTGAACACAATCCTAGAAAAGTCAAAAATAATATTTGAGATAGAAAGCATGATATAATAATTATCTTGAACTGAGGCACCAACACTATTAGAATTCAAACCCCCACCCAACAATTAGCAAATTATGAACCAAAAGTATAAGAAAGATGCCATAAAGATAGTTGTTATTCTATAAGTCAATTTCAATTCTTTCAAAAATAGAAAAGTATGAGTTTTCCTCTCATACACACAAGTATTATTATGAAATCAAAGTCTATAAAAAAAAACTTAAGTAAAATAAATAATCTTATTTATAATAGATAAAAAAAGTCATAAATAATATTGGAGAAATAATAAAAGAATTCTAAATATAATAGAAAAAAGAATCTCAAATCAACTAGGCAATTACTACAAATCTTGCATAATAGCTTCTAGACCTTATCGCAAGGCCTTTTTGATATCTAATTGATATGAGATTTCAACTATATACAAAACAAGACCTCTGGAAACTTTCAATAAAATTTTAGTTTGATCCAACCGATGCATCAAAAATTATACTTGGTGGTATAAAACTATGCATAAGGAAAAATCAACCCAAAACCAACTTAAATGTCCTTGAATAATGAGTGTTGCTACCGAATTTAACTCTTTTAAATATGCATGAAAATTTTTGTAATTAATATTGCCCTTATTTTCCTTGTATAAGATGGAAAGTCCAAAAATATTTTATGAAAATATCCTTTTAATGTTAGGATTAATTTTCATCACCTATTTTTTTTTTATAGCATTGAAAATTGTTCAAACAAAGCCTCCTAATTATGCCGCCAACCGTAAGCCTAAATTGGGGTTGGGTTGAGTCTTTTTTGCACATGGATTAAGTTGATTGTAAGCTATCATTTATGTGTTCAAGCCTTTTTAAAGTTAACCTTGTCACAAATGCTCAAACAAGCAATTCAATGTCTCGTTTAACTTAATGGCCTTTGACTTTGTGATTGGTCCAATTAGCACCTTTAGTAGATCCTATATCATGAATGGATAATTCGTAACATCCCTTTTCTCTTAAAGAAATTCGAGCTCGAATCACCACTCACATCAAACAAAAAGATATCAGGAACATTGAAAGTAACACTAACACTATACTCACTCAGTAGATATATTTTATAGGCATTTTCAATTATTCTTTCAATAATTTGGAATGGACCCTCTGCTGGAGGCTACAATTTTGATTTATTATGAGATGGAAACCTTTTCTTTTACATATGCACCGAAACTCAATCATCTGGTTGGAAAACAACTCGTTTACGCCCTTTATTTGTCTTAGATATTGTTCATTCTTCTTTTCCATGATATCGTACCCTCTCATGAAGTTTCTTCATTATTTATGATTTTCTATTTCCATCAAGACTAACATTTTCATCAATAGGTAAAGAAATCATATATAATAGAGCTAATGAGTTAAAGTCATACACGGTCTCAAATCATGAAAAATCAGTAGTAGAATGCACACTATGATTTTAAGCAAACTCAATAAATGACAAATAATTTTCTCAATTTCTATGAATCTTTAGGATGATAGTACGTAAAAGTGTATTTAAATTTTTATTTACTACTTCTATTTTCCCATCCATTTGTAGATGACAAGTAGTAAAAAAATCACAACTTAGTTCCCACCTTTCTCCGTAAAACCTTTCAAAAATAGCTAAGAAACTTAACATCTCGATATGAAACTATGCTTCTAGAAACCCCGTAAATTCATACTATCTCCCTAAAGAACAAGTTTATTATTTTAGTTGTAACATTAATTTTATGACATGTTATGCACCATCTTAAAATATCAATCAACAACTACAAAGATAAAGTCTATAACCTTTTTCAACGTAGGTAAATCTAAAACAAAGTCCATAAAATATCTATTAAAGGTTCTTTAGGTACAGGAGAAAGAGAATACAAACTATATAGTAAGATCTTAGACTTAGCTTTTCTACATACAATGTATTTATCATAGATTCTTTGCATATCTTTTTATTTTATTTTAAACCAATAAAAATTTTCATATAACACATAAAAAGTCTTAGCGAAACTAAAATGCCCTATTAAACTGCCTTCATGAGTTTCACGTACAAGCAATTCATGAATAAAACCATTAAGTGTATTGGTGCGGTCCAAGCGACACCAAGAGATTCGTTAGGGGTTCTAGTTTGTCCAACGATAAGACTTAATACTAAAAGATTTAAAAGAGGATTTCAATGGATTTCTTCAAAACACATAGGATAAATTGGACTTTAAAAAAATATTAAATAATAAAGTAAAAGCCTTGAATAATATAATTCATGTTCAAGATGGGCTTCTAAATGGGCATTTAAACATTACAAAAATATTGGAATAAGAAGATTTGAATATACCAGTTTTAACCTTTTGCTACTTTTTTTGTCATAACTGGAGTTATAGAAGGAATTTTAATGTAGTTCTAGTTGTATTGAAAAGTAAACATCCATAGTTTTCCATTGATGTATGACACATCCTCTAATTCATTAAGACATGAGATAACCATGAATTTGAAGTTGAACTTTTATTTTGCCACCAGATTACAAAAATAACTTTAGTCATATTTAAATTAGTTGAGCTATTGTTTTATTTATCTTTTAGTTATTATTAAGACTTTTAGAGATATTAGAGCCTTTATTTAAATTTAGGTTCATTAAATTATTATTATTTATTAGGTTATCTATATTCATTAGAGATATCTTATTAGACTTAGAATTCTTTATAATATAAATACTCTTTTATAGAGATTTTTGTTTTTTAGAAAAGAAACTATTTTTAATAAAGAAATCGATGTTCTTACTATCTTAAATATGGTTAAGTAATTCACGTATTAAGTTCCTGATTGAACTTACAAACTCTTTGAAGTATTGATTAACTTCATTGTGATTTTATACTACTCGTTCACGTCTCTTTATCGATGTAGGAAGAGAGTAATCATTGTTGTAACTTTGGTTCTCTAAGGCAGATTATTGTTGGATCAAGTTGCAAACCATTCAAATTTGATTTTATCATATCTTGGGAAATGTTCGCTTCACACACAAAGTCTATTTTCTTTAAATAAAGTATCCATCAAGCCTATAGAATTCTTCAAAAGCTGAATTTTCACATGTATGAAATATATTAGCCAAATCGATATCAACGTACAATTATTTCATATAGTTAAATCCGAACAAGTTAGCATTCAAAGTAGATAGAATAATATACATTTTTAATAACGCATTATCCATTATATTTTTCTTAACTTGATTGTATTTGATCATATATAAGAATGTTTCAATAAATTTCATCTATTTGATGTGTCATTAATTCAGCTTACCTTATCCTTTTAAATGCTTCAACGATTCATAATCCAATGAATCATGAATTCTTTTGGCCATAAGTAATACTACTGTGTTTCCAAATTTCTTACTTACTAAAATGTAAAGCTCCTTATCATAAGTAAAGTAGTTTAAGCTTACACCATTGAGCTTTTTTTTTTTTTTAATAAGTAATAGATTGTTTATCTTGTATTAGAATAACTCTAATACCTGTTACTAAGGTGATTAGTACTTAAAAGTGCATTTTTATCATGGTTTTATATCATCATTTTGCACTCGAAGTATCAATAACTCCTTAACTAAAGCATATTTTATAATAATATATCTAATAATATAAGATACCTTTAATTTGTGGCAAATATTCATTTTAAATGTAGGCTTATCACATAAATGAAAGGATTGATTGATGACTTTAAGAACTTAAATTGCAAGGGCAAAGAGATGACCAAAATTAGAAAAGAGATGTCGGTGCAATCCAAACCAGAACATTGTTCGGTAATTGGGTCATATCTAGAGCTATAGATCTCAGATTTAGGTCTACTTTATATGGATGGAAAGATAAGACATAGGCCTATAACTTTCATATGGAGCCCAAGATCTAAAAAGGCCATTTTCAAGTCCAAATTATTGCAACAACAAAGAAGCCCGAAGCTATCCTCCAGCCCGAGCATTGTTCAGTATTTTGGCCATATCTGGAGTTCTAGAAGTCCAAATGAGCTGAATTGTTTACACAATAAAGCTGAGACAATTGCCTACAACTTTCATGTTTTCAAGTGGATCCAATTTTGACGTTATCAATGACGTTTAGGGCAGACAAGAGAAGATAAGGATTGTCACCAAGTCAAGAGTTGGCTACCCACTCATCAATTAGTCATCAAATCAATAGTTCCTAATTTTGTCCTATAAAAGGAGGCATTTGCCATGCATTTAGGCATCTTGGTCTCCAAATCAAGATCATGCTTTTGCTTTCTCTCTTTGTATTTTTTGTAATGTTTATACTTTACTTTTATTAATATCAAGTTTATGCCTTTCATTTCCTTTCATTTACTTAGTTAACTTTAATCTTATTCATGTTCTTATTTTGTTTATTTATTTTTCTTTCTTTCATTATGTCTAACTAAGTTTATTATGTCAAGGTGAAAAGGTTACACTAATGGTGTAAGAATAAGTATAGTGTAAACTTAATATGAACTTTAATGTTTGATACTAACATGTTTTGTATTTGTTATCTTGTTCACTCTTTAATACTTTGCTTGTTAAATGACTAATCTTGATTTATGTTGTATAACACTTGGTACAACAAATGCTTGGCACTTTCATAGCCCATACTGTATGGTATAACCGACACCTGAGCTATGAAAGGAACTTGATTTGTTGTTAACATAAGTTATAATAATGAATGCTTGACGAGATTTACAAGTATTAACATTAATTGAATAAGATGACTAATGTAATCATGTTAACAATCTATAATCTGATTGAAACCTCCTTTGTGTCTGGTTTCCAATTGACTAATAAGAGTTTATACTATACTTGTTTGGCATACCATTAGTGGATCCTCTAACCTTGACATTTATTGTTATCATTGTTAAATTTTTACGTTAATATTCCATCTCAAAGTTCTCATCTTCTTCTTCTTCTTCTTCTTCTTATTTATTATTATTATTATTATTATTATTATTATTATTATTATTATTACTACTACTATTATTATTAGTACTACTATTATTATTATTATTATTATTATTATTATTATTATTATTATTATTATTATTATTATTCTTGTTACTATTATTATTATTACTACTACTACTACTACTACTACTATTATTATTATTATTATTATTGTTGTTGTTGTTGTTGTTGTTATTATTGTTGTTGTATTATTGTTATTTATAATTTGTACAATTAACATCCCTGTGGTTCGACCACGGTCTTGCCGGGTTATTTATTACTTCGACACTCCTGCACTTGGGAGAAGACATCAATCTTTTAGTCGTGTCAAGTTTTTGGCGCCGTTGCCGGGGAGGTAATTTCTTGTATAAATTATAGTTTTTATTTTATTTTCTCTTTTCACTTTTCTTGTATATAACTTTGTTTCTTTTCTCTTGTTTCTTCTTTTTTTGTTTTCTTCTTCCTTTTATTCTATTCCTACACGTACATGAGAGTGTGGTCACATACATCAAGTGGTAGACTTTGTAGGGTATCCTCATCATTTTCAGAAAATATGGCCGAAGAAGATAATCAATCACTTCATAATGAGAATAATGAGAATAACCGTGCTAGAACACTTAGAGACCACATGAATCCCACAAGAACAAGTGCACCATCATGCATAGTTTTTTCTCCCGATGCATCTCATTTTAATTTTAAGCCAGGCATTATTCAACTTTTACCTTCTTTTCATGGCTTAGATTTGGAAAATCCATACTTGCATTTAAGGGAATTTGAGGAGGTCTGCAACACATATAATAATTTAAATTGTAGCATGAACACCATCAGATTAAAGCTTTTTCCTTTTTCATTAAAAGATAAAGCTAAAACATGGCTATAAAATTTAAGACCAGGATCCATTCGTGCTTGGGATGAAATGCAACAACAGTTTTTAAAGAAGTTTTTCCCATCTCATAGAACAAAATCTTTCAAAAGACAAATCATCACTTTCACTCAAAAACCAGGAGAAACATTTTACCAATGTTGGGATAGGTATCGAGACTTGCTTAGTACTTGCCCTCATCATGGTTTTGAAACATGGAGATTGGTTTCACATTTCTATGAAGGGTTAACACCTAGAGATAGGCAAATGGTTGAATTGATGTGCAATGGAACTTTTGAAGATAAAGACCCTGATGAAGCAATGGAGTACTTAGACTTGTTAGCTGAAAATGCTCAAAATTGGGACACCACGGGTAGAGTACTTAAACTTGTTAGCTGAAAATGCTCAAAATTGGGACGCCGCGGGTACTTATGAGGCACCGAGTAAAACTCAACCTCATATATCTAGTAGAGGTATGTACAACCTTAGGGAAGATCATGACCTCCAAGCTAAGTTTGCATCTTTAGCTAGAAAAGTCGAGGCACTAGAATTGAAAAAGAGTGGTCAATTTAAATCTATTGAAAACATTGTATGTCAAATATGTGAAACAAATGAACACTCAACTAGTAACTGTCCAACCTTGCCTTCTTTTAAGGAATGTCTCCATGAACAAGCCCATGCTTTAAACAGTTTCGAAAGGCCCAATCATAACCCATATTTGCAAACATACAACTCTGGTTGGAGAAATCACCAAAATTTCAGTTGGAAGAGTGACAATGCAAAAACTTCACAACCACAGTTTCAAGCACACCATAATTTCCAAAATTATCATAGATATGTACCTCCTCATGCTCCACCTCCTACAAGAAATTTTAAGGAAACTTTGTATGCATTCATTGAAAAGCAAGAGACAATCAACACTCAACTTGCTCAAAGCATAACAGATTTTAAAGATACTTTTGCAAAATTCACATCTGCTCTCAATTTTCAAGAGAAAGGTAAGTTTCCATCTCAACCACAGCAAAATCCCAAGGGGCAATACAATGCAAATGCAAGTAGTTCTGGAAGTCAACACATGGATCAAGTCAAATCAGTCATCACTCTTCGCAGTGGTAACGTTATTAAAAAACCCACTCTTGAACCTTGTGAGAAAGATGATGAGTCAATCTTTAAGGGTAAGGAAGGGGTTGAATCTGAATATTGCAAGGAAAAGACTGATTCCCTACCAGCACTTCCATTTCCTCATGCCATGACCAATCAAGAAGACATCGATGATGAAAAAGGCACCGAAAGTGTTGATGCGGATCTTTTATCAAAAGTGACAACAGATTCGATGATTAGTACTTAAAAGTGCATTTTTATCATGGTTTTATATCATCATTTTGCACTTGAAGTATCAATAACTCCTTAACTAAAATATGTTTTATAATAATATATCTAATAATATAAGATACCTATAATTTATGGTAAATATCTATTTTTAATGCAGGCCTATCACATAAATGAAAGGATTGATTGATGACTTGAAGAACTTAAATTGCAAGGATAAAGAGATGGCCAAACTTAGAAAAGATATGTCGGTGCAATCCAAATCGGAACACTGTTCGGTAATTGGGTCATATCTAGAGCTATATATCTCAGATTTAGGTCCAATTTATATGGATGGAAAGGTAAGACATAGGCCTACAACTTTCATATTGAGCCCAAGATCTAAAAAGGCCATTATCAAGTCCAAATTGTAGCAACAACAAAGAAGCCCGAATCTGTCTTCCAGCCCGAGCACTGTTTGGTATTTTGGCCATATCTGGAGTTCTAGAAGTCCAAATGAGCTGAATGTTTTACACAAGAAATCTGAGACAATTGCCTAGAACTTTCATGTTTGCAACTGGCTCCAATTTTGACGTTATCAATGACGTTTAGGGCAGACAAGAGAAGATAAGGATTGTCATCAAGTCAAAAGTTCCCAATTTTGGCCTATAAAAGGAGGCATTTGCCATGCATTTAGGCATCTTGGTGTTCAGATCAAGATCCTGCTCTTCCTTTCTCTCTTTGTATTTTTTGTCATGTTTATGCTTTGCTTTCATTAATATTAAGTTTATGCCTTTCATTTCCTTTCCTTTACTTAGTTAACTTTTATGTTCTTATTTTGTTCATCTATTTTGCTTTCTTTCATTATGTCTAGCTCAGTTAGTTATGTCCAGGTGAAAAGGTTACACTAATGGTAAAGCAAGAAGTATAATGCAAACTTAATATGGACTTTAATGTTTGATACTAACATGTTTTATATTTGTTATCTTGTTCACTCTTTAATACTTTGCTTGTTAAATGACTAATCTTGATTTATGTTGTATAACACTTGGTACAACAAATGCTTGGCACTTTCATAGCCCATAATGTATGGTATAACCGACACCTGAGCTATGAAAGGAACTTGATTTGTTGTTAACATAAGTTATAATCATGAATGCTTGACGAGATGACATAAGTTATAATAATGAATGCTTGACGAGATTTACAAGTATTAGCATTAATTGAATAAGATGACTAATGTAATCATGTTAACAATATATAATCTGATTGGAACCTCCTTTGTGTGTGGTTTCCAATTCAATAATAAGAGTTTATACTATACTTGTTTGATATACCATTAGTGGAACCTCTAACCTTGACATTTGTTATTATTATTGCTTAATCCTTACATTAATATTTGATCTCCAAGTTCTCATTTTAAACCTTACATTAATTTTTCATCTCCAAGTTCTCATCATCATCATCTTCTTCTCTTTCTTTATTATTATTATTATTATTATTATTACTACTACTACTAATATTACTACTACTACTACTACTACTACTATTATTACTATTATTACTATTATTATTATTGTTATTGTTATTGTTATTGTTATTGTTATTGTTATTATTATTGTTGTTGTTATATTATTTTTATTTATAATTTGTACAATTAACCTCCCTGTGGTTCGACCTCGGTCTTGCCGGGTTATTTATTACTTCGACACTCCTGCAGTTGGGAGAAGACATCAACCTTTTAGTCATGTCAAGTTTTTGGCGCCGTTGCCGGGGAGGTAAGTTCTTGTATAAATTATAATATTTATTTTATTTTCTCTTTTCACTTTTCTTGTATATAACTTTATTTCTTTTCTCTTGTTTCTTCTTCTTTTGTTTTCTGTTTTCTTTTATTTTATTCCTACACGTGCATGAGAGTGTGGTCACGTACATCAAGTGGTAGACGGAATAGCATATCCTCATCATTACCCGAAAATATGGCCGAAGAAGATAAGCAATCACTTCATAATGAGAATAATGAGAATAACCGTGCTAGAACACTTAGAGACCACATGAATCCCACAAGAACAAGTGCACCATCATGCATAGTTTTTCCTCCTGATGCATCTTGATTAGTACTTAAAAGTGCATTCTCATTAAGGATTTATGTCATCATATTGCACCTAAAGTATCATTAAATTCCCTAACAAAAGCATGTTTTATATTAGCAAGTCTAAAAATATATTATACCTTTAATTCATGGTAAATGTTCATCCTAAATGCAGGTCTATCACATAAATAAAAGGATTGATTGATGAGTTTAAGGATTGAAATTGAAAGGATAAAAAGAAGGCCAAACTTAGCAAAGTGTTGCTGGTGCATTCCAAACTCGAACACCGTTCAGTAATTTGATCATATCTGGAGCTGTAGATATCAGATTTAGGTCCATTTTATATCAATGGAAAGGTAAGACATAGACCTACAACTTTCATATGAAGTCAAAGACTCAGTTCTGCCGTTTTCAAGCCCAAATCGTAGCAAAAACGAAGACGTCGGAAGGTGTCCTGCAGCTCAAGCACTATTCGGTTTTTTGCTCATATCTTGAGTTCTAGAAGTCCAAATGAGCTCTGGTTTTTTTTTTTTATGGAAAGCTGAGACAATTGCCCACAACTTCCATAATTCATTTGGCTATAATTCTGATGTGAGCAATGACGCTTTGGCCAGCCAACAATATCAAAAATCAGCCCACAATATCAAAAAACCAGCAGCCATTAATGTAAAAAACCAGCCACCAAATCAATGGATGCCCACCAATTCTTCAATCAATCAATAGTTCTGAAACTTAGCCTATAAAAGAAGGCATTGTCCATGTATTTAGTCATATTAATTTTCAGATCAAAGTTATCTTCTTGCTTTCTCTCTACATCTTTGTAATGTTCAAGTTTTCTTTTATGCTATAGTAATCTCTTGTTTATGCTCTTTCATTTCCTTTCCTATACTTAGTTAGCTTATATTATGTTTATGTTCTTATATTGTTTATTTGTGTTTTTCTCCTTCTTGATGTTTAGCTAAGTTAATTATGTCAAGGTGAAAAGGTTTCTCTAATGGTGTTAGAATAGGTATAATATAAACTCAACATGAGCTTTAAATGTTTATATCCAAGAAAGATTGTTATTAACATGTTTTATCTTTTTATCTTACTAATTCTTAATACCTTGCTTATTAAATGTTTAATTTAGATTTGTGTTGTATAATATTTGGTACATCAAATGCTTGATCTTTCATAGTTTTCGGCCGAAATCGTTATTATGATAGAAACTTGATTTGTTGTTAACATAAACTAGCAACATGAATGCTTGATGATATTTATAAGTATGGTATTACTTATATAAGATAATTAATATGATCATGTTAATAATTTATAATGAGCTAATAACGAGAAATCATCCGATTAGAACCTCCTTTGTGTGTGGTTTCTAGTTGAGTAATAAAAAGAGTTTATATTATATTTATTTGAAATACCATTAGTGAATCCTATAACCTTGACATATGTTTTGTTATTGTTTAATCCTTACATCAATATCACATCCCAAAACTTTCTTCAACTCCTTTTCTGTTATTATTCTCTTTAAATCTTTTTCTTTATTTGTAATTTATATAATTCACCTCCCTGTGGTTCGACCTCGGTCTTGCCGGGTTATTTTACTTTGACACTCCTGCACTTGGGATAAGACATCAACTCTTTGATCGTGTCAAGTTTTTGGCGCCGTTGCCGGGGAGGTAAGTTATTGTATAAATTAAATATTTTATTTTATTTTATTTTCACTTTTATTTGTTTTTCTAATTGTTGTTTCTTTTTCTTTTTCTTTTTTTTCTTTTCTTTTCTTTTGTATTTGCATGAGAGTTTGGACACGTACATTAAGTGGTAGACTTTCTAGAAAATCATCATTTTCTTTAGAAAACATGGCCGAAGAAGATAACCAATCAATTCATAATGAGAATAATGAGAATAATGAGAATAATCGTGTTAGAACACTTAGAGATCATATGAATCCAACAAGAACAAGTGCACCATCATGTATTGTTTTTCCTCCTGATGCATCTCATTTTAATTTTAAGCCAGGTATTATTCAACTTTTACCCACTTTTCATGGCTTAGAATTAGAAAATCCATACTTGCACTTAAGAGAATTTGAAGAAGTTTGTAACACTTATAATGACTTAAATTGTAGCATGAACACCATCAGATTAAAGCTTTTTCCTTTTTCGTTAAAAGATAAAGCTAAAACATGGCTACAAAATATTAGGTCAGGATCCATTCATGCTTGGGATGAAATACAACAACAGTTTTTAAAGAAATTTTTCCCTTCTCATAGAACAAACTCTTTCAAAAGACAAATCACCACTTTTACTCAAAAACCAGGAGAAACATTTTATAAATGTTGGGATAGATATAAAGACTTGCTTAATACCTGTCCTCATCATGGTTTTGAAACATGGAGATTGGTTTCACAATTTTATGAAGGGTTAACACCTAAAGATAGACAAATGGTAGAATTAATGTGCAATGGAACTTTTGAAAATAAAGACCCTAATGAAGCAATGGAGTACCTAGAGTTGCTAGCTGAAAATGCTCAAAATTGGGACACCACAGGTACTTGTGAGGCACCAGGTAAAACTCAACCTCATACATCTAATGGAGACATGTATAGCCTTAGGGAAGATCATGACCTCCAAGCCAAATTTGCATCTTTAGCTAGAAAAGTTGAGGCACTAGAATTAAAAAAGAGTGGTCAATTAAAATCTGTTCAAGAAATTGTGTGTCAAATTTGTGAAACCAATGAACACTCAACCAATGATTGTCCCACGTTGCCTTCTTTTAAGGAATGTCTCCATGAACAAGCCAATGCTTTAAATAGTTTCCAAAGACCAAGTCATAACCCATACTCACAAACGTACAACCCTGGTTGGAGAAATCACCCAAATTTCAGTTGGAAGAGTGGTAACAATAATGCACAAACTTCACAGCCACCATTTCAAACACAACATAATTTTCAAAATTCTCATGGATATGCATGACACGACTAAAAAGTTGATGTCTTCTCCCAAGTGCAGGAGTGTCGAAGTAATAAATAACCCGGCAAGACCGGGGTCGAACCACAGGGAGGTTAATTGTACAAATTATAAACAACAATTATAAAACAACAACAACAACAACAACAATAGTACTAATAACAATAATAATAATAATAATAATAATAATATTAGTAGTAGTAGTAGTAGTAATAATAATAATAATAATAATAAAGAAAGAGAAGAAGAAGAAGATGATGAGAACTTGGAGATGGAAAATTAATGTAAGGATTAAACAATAATAATAACAAATGTCAAGGTTAGAGGTTCCACTAATGGTATATCGAACAAGTATAGTATAAACTCTTATTATTGAATTGGAAACCACACACAAAGGAGGTTCCAATCAGATTATATATTGTTAACATGATTACATTAGTCATCTTATTCAATTAATGCTAATAATTGTAAATCTCGTCAAGCATTCATGATTATAACTTATGTTAAAAACAAATCAAGTTCCTTTCATAGCTCAGGTGTCGGTTATACCATACATTATGGGCTATGAAAGTGCCAAGCATTTGTTGCACCAAGTGTTATACAACATAAATCAAGATTAGTCATTGAACAAGCAAAGTATTAAAGAGTGAACAAGATAACAAATATAAAACATGTTAGTATCAAACATTAAAGTCCATATTAAGTTTACACTATACTTATTCTTACACCATTAGTGTAACCTTTTCACCTTGACAGAACTAAATTAGCTAGACATAATGAAAGAAAGCAAAATAAATAAACAAAATAAGAACATAAAAGTTAACTAAGTAAAGGAAAGGAAATGAAAGGCATAAACTTAATATTAATGAAAGCAAAGCATAAACATTACAAAAAATACAAAGAGAGAAAGGAAGAACATGATCTTGATCTGGAAACCAAGATGCCTAAATGCATGGCAAATGCCTCCTTTTATAGGCCAAAATTGGAAACTATTGATTTGATGACTAATTGATAAGTGGGTGGCCAACTTTTGACTTGGTGACAATCCTTATCTTCTCTTGTCTGCCCAAAACGTCATTGATAACGTCCAAAATGGAGCCAATTGCAAACATGAAAGTTGTAGGTAATTGTCTCAGCTTTCTTGTGTAAAAAATTCAGCTCATTTGGACTTCTAGAACTCCAGATATGGCCAAAATACCGAACAGTGCTCGGGCTGGAAGACAGATTCGGGCTTCTTTGTTGTTCCTACAATTTGGACTTGATAATGGCCTTTTTAGATCTTGGGCTTCATATGAAAGTTGTAGGCCTATGTCTTACCTTTCCATCCATATAAATTGGACCTAAATCTGAGATATATAGCTCTATGTGTGACCCAATTACCGAACAGTGTTCCGGTTTGGATTGCACCGACATCTCTTTTCTAAGTTTGGCCATCTCTTTATCCTTGCAATTTAAGTTCTTCAAGTCATCAATCAATCCTTTCATTTATGTGATAGGCCTGCATTAAAAATAGACATTTACCACAAATTAAAGGTATCTTATATTATTAGATACATTATTATAAAACATATTTTAGTTAAGGAGTTATTGATACTTCAAGTGCAAAATGATGATATAAAACCATGATAAAAATGCACTTTTAAGTACTAATCAAGGATCAAGTAATCAACAAAGAAAATGACAAAAGTCAAGTGAGCTAAAGTGTAAAACAAGATAAATGAGGGATCAAAACAAAATTAAGCTACTTGGAGACGAAGGTAACTATAAAAAAAGATAACAAAATTTATGGGATATAAATACATAATTGAACTGTAGAGAAAAGGGGAGCCACCACAAATGAACTTAACCTTATCTCAAACTTAACCTCATCTCTCTCACATAAAATCCATAACCTCTTCTTTTCCACCAAAAACCCTAACCACTAAAAGATAAAGAAGAGAAAGTATGCTGAAAGTTAAGAAAAAACATATAGCCATAAAACAAAAGTAGGGAAAACAACTAACTCTCCACTTCTCACCAAGGTGACAACTCATCTCCCTTTTCAGCATTTCTAGCATCATATCATATATTTTTCCAACCTTTCTCTTCTATTTTTCTATCTTATAACTACCTTGCAAATATCACCATGCAACCTAGAAAACTCCAGCTAAAACTCTATTAAAATCATGTCATTACTTGGTTTTTTGGGTCATTACTACAGATAAAAATAAAGCATATGCCTAAAACTTTCATGAAGAATATAAAACTCAGACCTATCATTTTAAAGCTTAAATCATAGTTAAAATAGAGAAGTTAAAATCTATCCAAAAATTCACTATAGCTCAAACCCTAGTTCAAACACTACTAGTTTCTTAGATCATAATTAGAGCTACACACCTTGGTTTTAGGTTTTATTTATCTTAATAGAAAGATAAGATATAGGTATAAACTTTCATGGAGAGTGTAAATCCTAGTTCTTCTATTTCAAATCTTAAAGCAAAGCCTAAATAAAGAAGTCAAAATCTATCTAGAAGCTCATTGCAGCTCAAATCCTGTTTTGGTTTCTAGCCTCTGTATAAAAGTTAAAAAAAGTAAAAGCAAACTTATATGCATTGGAAATCTTAAAAGTAGATATAAAACATTTTTTTAAAGGTTCAACTCCAAATTATATGGTTTCAATGCTCTAAATCCAGCCATAAATTGTTTAAGAAACAATAGTATTACTTTATAATAACAACAACAACATTGTCTAGCACTTACCCCACTATTCCAGCCCTTTTTTCTTTCTAGTCAACCACCCCTAATAGGTCCATTTCAAACCTTAAACCTTTATTAAATAATTCATCTTGCTTTATTGATGATTTTGACATGTTTTATGGTGAAATTTGTAGGACTTAATATTTTTTATTGTATTGATATTATTGCTTGAATGATGTTAGCTAAGTCCATAAATCATGCATCCTGTTTTACAATTGATTCGATGTGTTTTATGATGAGGTTTTGGGATTGAGCTATGTTTATTAGATTGGTTTTTTGTTTGAATGCATTTGGTCAAATCCTTTAAATTTTGCATATTGTTTCATTTCGTGTTCTTAGTGATTTCATTATTATCATTAAAATTGCAACATGTTTTTCTTTGTATATGAATATGAACCTATTCAACAATATGTATTGTCATGAACTTTTACTTCAAATGGTAGAAAATCAATACTCATTCATGTTTGCATCTATATAGAGTTTTGTAACTTATTTATAAAAACTCATTAAGGGTTCAACCCACATCAAAAGACCTTAAAAAGGCTGACAAATCAAAACCCATAAAAAAATATTCTTCTTTTTTGAAATCATAACAAAAAAATATTTTGTTATTCATATGTTATAATAAAGATAAATATACTCGTAACAAACCATTATTTTGAATATTAACAAGAAGTAGCCCTTCCTTTGAATTTTGAAAGATGTTTTTATTTTGAGTTAATGTAGTTTAATATTCATCGATGACATTTAAGTGTTCGAAAAAAGCATTGGTTTTCTTTTTATTCTAATATTCATTGATGACACTTGTTATAACCCAATTCTAGCTTATTAGCTTTTAATTTAATTTTACAGGGGTTAAAATATAAAATTAAAAGATTAAAGATTTATTTAGTAGAAAAATATAATTTGTCAACTTACACGAAAACTAGATATTATAATGTAATTTTGTTATTATAACCTTATTATCAAGATAATGGTAGATATTTGCTTTCAAATTTGATTCTTAATCAATTTTAAATTTCAAAGAATAGAATGAGTTTATTTAAAATTTTATTTTTCACACACAATGAGATTCATACACTATAAATACATATGTGAGCACATCCACACAATGAAGCACCAAAGTCATGTATGAGTAATATGGTAATTTGGCGGCTAACTGCCATGGATTTTAGGCTTTGGAGATTTGAAAAAAATATTTTTTTGGGCAGCAATATGACCATTAGCGAGAGGGTTTAGGATTTAAGGATAACTAGAAGCAATAATTTTTAGAGTTGAAGAAATCCCTAACTGAGTCTTTATCCTATAAGCTATAACATGAGCATCTCCATGTGGTGCTTCATGTGAGTTATGGGTCTTTGTGCAGTGATGAAGATGATAAAATTTGAAGTTAGGTTGGGTATAAGAGAACATGGAGGCTACTTGTTAGCCTCAAAGTACGGGTCAAATAAGAATGGATGGTGTCATTTTCTTACAATCTAAGCAAATATATCAAATAAGAATGGATGGAGTTTTACTCAAAGTTTTATACGTGCCTGTAATGTTCTAATTTTGAGCATTTTTAGCTAGCAAGTTTAGGTGCTCCATTGCTTCATTAGGGTCTTTATCTTCAAAGGTTCAATTGCACATCATTTCAATCATTTGCCTATCTTTAAGCATTAGCCTTCATAAAAAAGTGAAACTAATCTCTATGTTTCAAAACCATGATGATGGCAAGTATTAAGCAAGTCTCGATACCTATCCCAACATTGATAAAATGTTTCTCCTGGTTTTTGAGTGAAAGTGATAATTTGTCTTTTGAAAGAGTTTGTTCTGTGAAATGAAAAAAAGTTCTTTAAAAATTATTGTTGCATTTCATCTCAAGCATGAATGGATCATGGTCTCAAATTTTGTAGCCATATTTTAGCTTTATCTTTTACTGAAAAAGGAAAAAACTTTAATCTGATGGTGTTTATGCTACAATTTAAGTTATTATAGGTGTTACAGACCTCCTCAAATTCCTTTAAATACAAGTATGAATTTTTTAAATCTAAGCCATGAAAAGAAGGTAAAAGTTAAATAATACCTAGCTTAAAATTGAAATAAGATGCATCAGGAGGGAAAACTATGCATGATGATACACTTGTTTTTATGGGATTCTTGTGGTCTTTAAGTGTTTTCATACAATTATTCTCATTATTCTCATTATGAAGTGATTAACTATCTTCTTCGGCCATATTTTCTAAAAATAATGAGGATACCCTAGAAAGTCTACCACTTGATGTATGTGACCACACTCTTATGCACGTGTAGGAATAGAATAAAAGGAAGAAGAAAACAGAAGAAGAATAAATAAGAGACAAGAAACAAAGTTACATATAAGAAAAGTAAAAAGAAAAAATAAAATAAATACTATAATTTGTACAAGAACTTACCTCCCCGGCAACGATGCCAAAAACTTAACACGACTAAAAGATTGATGTCTTCTCCTAAGTGTATGAGTGTCGAAGTAATAAACAATTCAGCAAGACCGAGGTCAAACCATAGGGAGGTTAATTATAAAAATTATAAACAACAATTATAAACAACAACAACAACAACAACAACAACAATAATAATAACAGTAGTAGTAGTAGTAGTAATAAAGAGGAAGAAGAAGAAGAAGAAAAAGTTGATGAGAATTTTGAGATGGAAGATTAATGTTATGTCAAAGTTAGAGGATCCACTAATGGTATATCAAACAAGTATAGTATAAACTCTTATTATTCAATTAGAAATCACATACAAAGGAGATTCCAATCAGATTATAAATTGTTAATATGATTACATTAGTCATCTTATTTGATTAATGCTAATACTTGTAAATCTCGTCAAACATTCATGATTATAACTTATGTTAACAACAAATCAAGTTCCTTTCATAGCTTAGGTGTCGGTTATACCATACAGTATGGGCTATGAAAGTGTCAAGCATTTGTTATACTAAGTGTTATACAACATAAATCTAGATTAGTCAATTTAACAAAAAAATATTAAAAAGTAAACAAAATAACAAATACAAAACATGTTAGTATTAAACATTAAAGTCCATATTGAGTTTACATTATACTTATTCTTACACCATTAGTGTAACCTTTTGACCTTGACATAATAAACTTAACTAAACATAATGAAAGAAAAATAAATAAATAAACAAAATAAGAACATAAATAAGATAAAAGTTAACTAAGTAAAGGAAAGGAAATAAAAGGCATAAACTTGATATTAACGAAAGCAAACATAAACAATATAAAAAATATAAAGAGAGAAAACAAAAGCATGATCTTGATCTGAAAACCAAGATGCCTAAATACATGACAAATGCCTCCTTTTATTGGCTAAAATTGGAAACTATTGATCTGATGACTAATTGATGAATGGGTGGCCAACTCTTAACTTGGTGACAATCTTTATCTTCTTTTGTCTACCCAAAACATCATTAATAACGTCAAAATTGGAACCACTTGAAAACATGAAAGTTATAGAAAATTGGCTCAGCTTTCTAAGGTAAAAAATTTAGGTCATTTGGACTTCTAGAACTCCATATATGAGCCAAACACTAAATAGTGCTCGGGCTGGATTACAGATTCAAAATTCTTTGTTGTTGCTATAATTTGGATTTAAAAATGACATTTTTCAATCTTTGGCTCCATATGAAAGTTGTAAGCCTATGTCTTACCTTTCCATCCATATAAAGTAGACCTAAATCCGAGATTTACAGCTCTAGATATGACTCAATTATCAAACAATATTTCAGTTTGGACTGCACCAGCATCTCTTTTCTAAATTTGGCCATCTCTTTGTCCTTTCAATTTCAATTCTTAAATTCATCAATCAATCCTTTTATTTATGTGATAGGCCTGCATTTAAAATAAACATTTACCATAAATTAAAGATATCTTATATTATTAGATATGTTATTATAAAACATACTTTAGTTAAGGAATTATTGATACTTCAAGTTCAAAATGATAATATAAAACCTTGATGAAAATGCACTTTTAATTACTAAATATCTACCATTTTTGAATTATGTCGAGGATTAACTAAAATAAATAAGTTGTTGTACTATCATTTGATTTATAGGTTAATTCGTCTTGTTTTAACTTTCCTTGTTTCCACTGCCACTACAGAACGAACATTTTCAGCTATAAAATATATTAAAACCAAGCTTTGCAATAAAATAAAAGAGAAGTTCATAGCAAATTCTATAATGATTTACATTGAATGATAACTAGTTGAAGATATTGATTCGGATTTGATTTTACATGAATTCTATTCTATAAAACATCAAAGGGTGCAACTTTGATAGTATAATTTATTTTTATTTTTATTTTGAATTTTATTTACTTTATATATATATATATTGTATTATATATTTAAATTAAAATTTTATTATTAATTTGATAAATTTATATATCCAAGTAAAGTAAACGATTAACTTAAAAAATACTTTATATATATTTATATCATAACCGATCAATTCCTGGCTCGCCACTGTTTATAAGTAATCATCTTTCATAGGAGAGATTGCTGTATCTACACGGCGACAATGATCGATATTAAAATTGATTTTCTGAACTAGATCCCAAGATATGATCTTTTCAGAGTGGAAGCGGGTCGTCCTTGATTCTGGCAAGAAACAAATATAGATATATGTGTGCGTAAGGCCAGAGGCTTTAAACTAATTAAGTACAGTTCATGAGGAATTAATGATGCCTGCTCCTTTAATTTTTTTCTTTAATTCTGCTCTTGATCAAGTCTCTAATATATGCTTAAGTTGGAATAATTATTTGACAAAACATGAGCAATTAAAAAAAAAGTACCTAGACAAGCAAATTAAGACCACATGTAGCCATGAAAGCATATTCACCAGTAGAAGCAAGAAGCTTTATATATATATATATATATATATATATTCCATCAGTACTGCAGAGTAAACAGACATAATTAAATTATCCTCTCTCATTTCAGTCTCCAATCGACTCATATGTATCCCTTTTGTATATTTCTTTTGAGTATTAACTTAAACTCTGGTCCGCTTTTAATTAAGCATTGTCTAAATCTTCCTCTCCTCTTATTTTTCCTTTCTTCTTCCCTTCAAACCCTCACTCTCTCTGCGCCCAATTTCTCATCCGTAATTGAAAATTTACAGAGAGCATGCCTGAATGTCCAGAGAAAGGTAAGAAGTACAAATGTCTATGTTTACATCTCTAGATCTCTCTCTCTCTCTCTCTCATGCAAAATTATTCCATTTTTTCCATGTAGCATGTACTTATCTGATCAGGTTTACTAATTTGACAATCCTCCCTTCTTCCTTACTGTACAGGAAGAGATTTGATGAGTTAGGCAAGGAGATCAAAAGAGAATCAGATGCCTCTTATCAAATGGGAAGAAGACACATGCTGGGTCCTCCTGGAACCCTAAATACAATTACTCCTTGCGCTGCCTGTAAGCTCTTAAGAAGGAGGTGTGCACAAGAATGCCCATTTTCTCCATATTTCTCTCCACATGAACCTCAAAAGTTTGCTTCTGTTCACAAAGTTTTTGGTGCAAGTAATGTCTCAAAGATGCTGATGGTAAAACCCTTATGCCCTAACCAATTAAATATTGTTTCCCTGAATATTGATTAACGTTTGCAATTATACGCGCTTCTTGTTCCTGTTTCACATGCTTTGTTCAATTATATGATCTGCTTTTGCATTATTTTTCAGGAGGTGCCACAGAACCAAAGAGCTGATGCAGCTAATAGTCTTGTTTATGAGGCTAATGTGAGGCTAAGAGATCCAGTTTATGGGTGCATGGGTGCAATTTCAGCCTTACAACAGCAAGTTCAATCGTTGGAAGCCGAACTTAATGCAGTAAGGAATGAAATACTGAAATACAGATATAGGGAAGCAAACATCATTCATTCTTCTCATGTAGCTTTGCTTTCCTCTGGGGCTGTTTCAATTGCTGCACCGTCACCAGCCCCCTCTACGCCACCGCCCCCAACAGCATCGCCCCCTCCTTCTTCCTCATCTTCCTTAATGTACACTCAACCGACCAGTAGTGCTGCTGCAGATTATAGCACAACTTCGACTGAAAATGTCTCCTTTTTTGGTTAATATTTATATTTCGAGACTGAAAATAAAACAATTATTTCTTTATCATGAATCAGGTTGAACAATAAAAAGAAAAGGAAAAAATAGATATATTTTATTGCGTTGGGGTTGTTCAATTAATTTTTTTTTTTTAATTACAGTCCAAATACTTGATTCAAGTCTACAAATATATATGTCATTAGATAGCAGGTTTCTTTCATCTCCTCTCATAAATTGACTTTCAGGCTCTCAGTTCTGTATCAGCCCTCTTCATTCAAAGGCTACTACTTATCACTAGTATATTGAATCAAACGTATTGTATAGCAGCCAATAAAATTTCAGGAAGCCCCTTTCATAGATGCACCATCAAGAAATTAAAGCCCTAGCTATATTACTGAATATGTTTCTTGAGCCTCCTTGTTTACTTCAAATATTCACTTTTTTTTTTCTTTTTAACTCCACATTTGATTAAAACCCTAGCTAGAACTAGCTACATACACTAAAATTAGCGCTGCGAACAGTTATAGATTCAAGGTAAAATTTGCTGAGTGTGTTGGGATTCGAATTTAATGAGTGAACTCAATTGCTAGCTGGATTCCTACCGACAATTTTGGCACATGTAAATCTGTACTAGTGAAAGATCTAAAAGTTGCTTGGAGTTGGGGAGACAAAAGGTCTGCTTGTGATCATTCCTATGAAAGTTATTGGTTTTAAAATTTAGATAGTGGTTATTTTTTAAATATTTTTTATTTAAAAATATATTAAAATAATATTAATTTTTGTTTTTTAAAATTTATTTTTAACATTAATAAATAAATAAAATTAATTTTTTTACATAATGTTTTTCAAACGTTTCAAAAACAAACGGGTTTAATAGCATTCAAAATTGTTACTAATTTTTATATGTTCTTACTTAGGAAAAAAAATAAGAAAAAGGATAAAAAATGATATTCGAGTTTCTGTTTATGCTAAGCATTCTTATTTTGTTGTTTCGAGGGTAATTTAATACAATGGAGCTTAGTTGATGTTGCTAGCTTGTAAAGCAATAATTTGGGGTCGATTGACATTAGTTTTGCCAGCTATATTATTGTTTTGTCAAGGTTAGGTTTCTTTGGCCTGTAGACTTCAGCTTCATTAATCTATTGCTTCTATTTTGTAAGGTACCTCTCTGTTATGTTTATTTTTATTTTTATTTATTTTCACCTCTCAAGAAATATTTATTACCTTTCGTTCTAGCTCACTATACATAACAAATCAGTGTTGTAGATAATATAGAATTTAATAATTCTCTCTCATTCTAGTCTGGTGAAGTCGGAGATGTTACAGAAGCTGGTCTCGTATCATGGTTGCTTGAAATAGCAGCATCTTACCTCTTCCTTGGTAACAACTCTCCTAGATTTGCCTTGGCCATGTTAACAAATAACAAAGCAACATGTTTGGTATATCCCCATTCTCCTCCAATATCCCAAAATCTCATCTTTCTCTCCTCGTACATCGTCGGAGGATGACGACTCCGCTTTAGAAACAAAGGAAGTGATTTAAAATAAATTAATTTAGCAGAGAAACTATCCCATAGAAACATAGAAGACTAACTTTGAAAGAAAAACACATCTATTGTTACAACAACTAGGAAATTTATTACCAATCTTTTCAAAAATTAAAGGTAAGGGTTTGGTTATTTGAGAAGATCACCGAATAACATTATATATACATAAAACAAGTTGCATTGCATTCAAGTCAAAACATGTATATGTAGTTTTGTTTGTGATGAACTATCTAAACTTATTGATTGCTCATAAAAAAAAACATAGCAGAAGAGGAAGTAAAAGAGGGAAACTCGGCTAAGAAGAACTTACAATGTATCTAAAAATTTTAAAAATTCAACGGTGGTTGAAGTAGTTATAGCTCTAGTAGCTGTTGCGATGTCATAGTCGTACAAATTAATTACCCTAACTTAAAACACAACACACAAGATAGTATAGAGCAAGCAAGGGGTCGATCCCACAAGGAAGATTTAGTTCAGATTTTTATGCTATACGTTATGCAATTGGGGGGTTTTGATTTGTGATGATCTAAACTATGGAAGAAATTAAACTAGCAAACAAAATCAATTGAAATCGAAATTTATCAAGAAAACAAACCTTGGTTGCAAGCACACATCCACCAACGGAAATTAGAACCGATCCTTGAAACAAAACTACAATTTATATTCTGAATTTTTATCTTTTCTTAATGTTGGTTAATTAACGGATCCGCCGTATAACTAACTCTAACCAACAAACAATCACAATGTCTGCATTAATGATTTAGTTCAATGGCAGCCCTAAGAACTAGATATTTGAGTGTTCTCCCTAAGTTTAATAATGTAGTTCCGCCACAATTATCAAGCTTAGTTGCTTCACAAGTTCATACATCACAACTCCGGTTTTGATATCAAACTTAGCAATAAATTGTTCACAATAATAAGTTAGAGTTCCGCTCTAGCAATTATCAACAACAATCATAGAAAATATGCATAGGAAAACAACCATACTTATTCATAATATAAACTGAAAATAAAAGGAAGAATAAATCTCACGATTCTTGAAATCCGAAGGTTTGTTGTGTTCTTGCAACCAAGAAAAGAGCTTAGCCTTGCATAACCATTGAACAACTACTCTTAAAGAATGAAGAGAGCATGATTTTTTTGGGTTTGTAGAGGAGAGAATTTGTGTTTCTTAACTTCTGGCTGCTGCCCCCTTTCTCTCCTCTCTTTCTTTCTTTTTGTATGCTAAGAAACCCTAGTTCCTAATTTACAAAGTAGTCCTCCCTTAAGTTGACAATTGACATTTAAGTACTTTATTAACTATTTTCCCTAAAAACGAGAAATAGCCTTGCATGAAATCTTCAAAATCTGACTTAGAGGAGCTAAATTGCTGATATAAAAATTTGGATGGCGGTTTAGAAGCTTCGAAACGTAATTTAGACTCATTTCTTCACGAAACCTAATTGTTGGCAAAATTCAGTTGTCATCTTTGAAAAATCATATCTCCCTCATCTGACATCTTTTTTGGATGAAATTTGGAGCGTTTACAGACCTTTAAGTCCGAAATCCAACAAAATTGAGTTTTCATAAATTGGACTTCTATAGCTCCAGATATTAAATTTTGAATAGACAAAGGTCAACAGTGGCAGAATGCGAGATTTGATTTTGAAGGATATGATTTCCATGATCTTCATCTTTTTATTTTTCTTGCATTACATTTACAGAAAGGTATGGATGTTAGCTTTTTAGTGCCACTAGAATCACTTCATTTCGATCTCTAGAACTTACGCTCTGCACAAAACATCGACTAAACGTCAAATTTGTCAATTATCTCCAATTTACTCCTTTTTGGATTTTTGATCCAAAAGTGCCTTCAAAACATAAAACAAAGAATATCAAGGTATTTTACATATAAAACATGGATAAAACATTAGGTAAATATGGGTGAAACTATCGAATAATATGATTACATCAAATACCCCCACACTTAGCTCTTGCTCGTCCTCGAGAAAGGATAAATTAAATTAAATTAAAAATAACCATGATCAATCTCTTAATCTCCCATCAATGTCCAAGAGTATAAGCATTATAAATAAGAATATAATAAAAAAGGATAAAATAAATAAATTTTTATGAATTTGTTTACATGCAAACTTCAAAATTCAATCAATCGTCGGGATTTAAATGAAATCTATGTCATGCCAAAGTGATAGGTCCTCTCATTGATATACACTCCAACACTCATGTGTTTAGGGTTTATGTGTTTAAATCTCTGAAATTCAATCAAAGAGTATGTTCTACCATAAGCTTGCTTTTCAATCGCATCTCCATTACTAACATATTACAAACAATGCATGAATCAAAAGGTCTTATTTTCCGGTTGTAATGGGGCTAAGGTTAAGGTGAGGTAAAAGAGAGTAAAAGAAAAGGTTCAAATCAAAGAAAGTAGAGCATTCCGAAAAATAATATTTCAAACAGTTTTAAAATTTCAGCTTTCACTACCTCCATCATAGGTGGGTTCAACCTCCTTTGTATTTCCTTTGTTGGTTTTGCGTTATCCTCCAATAGTATGTGATGCATACACATTGAGGGACTAATGCCCTTGATGTCAGCTAAAGTCCATCCAATGGCCGTTTTGTGATCACACAACAACTTCACAAGTTTTTCCTCTTATATACTTGTCAAACCTTTTGCTATGATAACGGGAAGTGTATTGTTATCGCCAATGAATACATACTTCAAATTATCGGGCAAAAGTTTTAATTCTAACTCGGGGGCCTGTAAAATAGATGGCAAAAGCTTTTTATGTGAGAGTAATAAATCAATCAAGACATTACCATGGGGAACGGTTTGTAAAGATTGTAAGGCCAATACTGATTCGTGCATGTTTTGGGGAACACACACGTGCCTCTCTATCTCTTCTATCTTGGTGAAATCATAGCCATAACTCAAAGCTATGCTTAATCCATCTTCGCTATCAAAATCACAAACTTGCTGCACACACTTATCAATTTGGTCATAGCATGTGATAGAATAAACATTGCTATAAGGATATTTCATTGCATCATGAAAATTGAATTCAATTTTTTCATCTCCTACCTCCATAGACAAGGTATCCTTACCATAATCAATCTTTGTGTTGGCAGTTTTCAAGAATGGTCTTCCAAACAATATAGGAGTGTTGGTTGATGAATCACAAGAATCATGTTCCATATCAAGAATATAAAAGTCACATGGAATAACCAAAGTATCAATCTTGACTAGGACATCCTCTATTACACCAAGTGGGTAAACCAAACTATGATCCACAAGTTGTATTATAATGCTAGTTTTATGCAAAGGCTCAAGACTAAGAGAATCATAAACATGTTTGGGCATAACACCAATGGATGCACCTAAATCACACAAGGCCCTCTTGAAACTAGCATTACCAATAACACATGAGATAGTAAACGCACCTGGGTCCTTTTGCTTCAAAGGCATATTCTTTTGAACAACAGTAGACACAACTTCACCCATACTTACCATTTCATGACCTTTCAATTTGAAAGCTCTTTTGGTAGTACACAACTCCTTCAAAAATTTAGCATACTTGGGAATTTGCTTGATAGCATCAAGCAAAGGAATGTTGAGTTCTAATTTTTTGCAAACCTCTAAAATCTCTTTTTCTTTGTCCTCTTTCTTTGACCTAGAAGAACTCACAGGAAAGGGTGGAATTGCTTTAAAACTGGAATTCATTGAGTGAGGATTTACCTTTGGAGTGTTGGTCGATGTTTTAGTTTGTGGAGGAGGATGATGTTCCTTCTTTGTACTCAATTCAGTTTCTATCTCTTCTTCTTCCTCCATCTCAATTTGTTTTGACCTTTTCTCTTCAAGTTCTTTCCCACTTCTCAGCATGATCGCACTAACATTCTCTTTTGGATTCAATGTCTGGGAGGGCAATTTTCCATTCATTTGTGCCTCCAATTTCCCTACCCTTGAAGCTACTTGCCCCATTTGCTTCTCCAAGTTGTGAATACTTGACCTTGTTTCCTGTTGAAAAGACATGACATTTTGTTGCAAGGTAACAGTATTAGAAGCCAAAGTTTTCATCATCTCACGAAGATCATCATTGGATGACGACCCCGTAACATTGGAGTTTGTGAATGGAGGGTTGTCTTGCTTGATAATTCTGTTGGGGCTGAAATCCATGGGGATGGAATTGTCGGCCTTGATTGCCTTGTTGGGATGGATTGCCATAACGTAAGTTGGGATGATCTCTTCATCCAGGATTGTAAGTGTTGGAAAATGGATCATATTTATGCTGGGGCTGTCCGTTGAATGCTCCATCAATTGCATGAGCTTGTTCAATGTAATCTTCTTGCATTGTTGGGCACATATTCGAAGCATGTCCTTGTAAGGAGCATATGCTACAAACTTTCACCTGCTGTACATTTCCACAAGCCAAAGAACGCACAAGAGAAGTAAGATCATTAACTTTATTTTCAAGGTTAGAAATACTTACCTCATTTACTCGTTTGTTAAAGAAGTCTCCACGAGTGCCAAACTGTTTTGAGTTAGCTGCCATGTTTGAGATCAATTGGCATGCAGCCTCGGGTGTCTTATCCACCAATGCGCCTCCACTTTCAGCATCAATGATACTACGGTCAGTAGGCATCAATCCTTCATAGAAATATTGAATGAGCAGTTAATCGGGTATTTGATGATGAGGGCATTGAATGCATAGTTGCTCAAATATTTCCCAATACTCGGAGAGTGTCTCTCCATGAGATTGCCGAATCCCACATATTTCTTTCCTTATGTTGGCAACTCGAGATGCTGGGAAATACTTCTCAAGGAAAATCTTTTTCATGGCATTCCAAGTTCCAATAGATCCTAGGAGAATAGAGAAAAGCCATGCCTTTGCTGCCCCTTTTAAAGAGAAAGGGAAAGCTTTCAACTTAACTTGTTCTTCATCAACTCCATTCGGTTTCATGCCAACACAAACCATATGGAACTCCTTGAGATGAGTATGAGGATCTTCTCCTGCAAGACCATTAAATGTTGGTAACAAATGTATAAAACCAGATTTGAGCTCAAAGTTTACATTATTGTCAATGTTTATGCATAATGGCTGATTTTCCACGTTAGGAGTAGCAAGCTCCTTGAGTGTTTGTTGTCGTGCAATAGCCATGGTGTTGAGGAGAGCTTCCTTGTGTAACCTGCGTAAAGTTTTTTCTATTTCGAGATCCAACTGCACTTGAATTTGATTAATAGAACGTGTTACTGGCACAAATCATCAAGAAAACTAAAAAAAAACCAACCACACAAAAGATCGAAAACAATGTAAATTGTACGAAAATCTTATGCTAGAAAACTAAAACTGCCTTAAAACCTTAGAAAACAATGGAATTTGGCCTCAATAGTGTGGGGCTAGTAGTCACTACTAGTCTTGTTCAGAACATCGTTTTCCTTCAGTAAAAGAAAAGCCCAAACCTAATTCCACAAACAATTTTGTTTTGAACAGTACCGCCACCGCAAATAAACAATACCGCTGCAAGCAAAAATTTTGTTTCTTTGTTTTTTTTTCAAAAATATAAATAAAAAATCACAGCAACTAAAAATAACAGTACAAGCACAAGAATCAAGTAAAATTACTTCCCCGGCAACGGCGCCAAAATTTGTTGCAATGTCGTGGTCGCACAAATTAATTACACTAGCTTAAAACACAACACACAAGATAGTATAGAGCAAGCAAGGGGTCGATCCCACAAGGAAGATTTAGTTCAGATTTTTATGCTATACATTATGCAATTGAGGGCTTTTGATTTGTGATGATCTAAACTATGGAAGAAATTAAACTAGCAAACAAAATCAATTGAAATCGAAATTTATCAAGAAAACAAACCTTGGTTGCAAGCACACATCCACCAACAGAAATTAGAACTGATTCTTGAAACAAAACTACAATTTATATCCTGAATTTTTATCTTTTCTTAATATTGGTTAATTAACGGATCCGCCGTATAACTAACTCTAACCAACAAACAATCACAATGTCTGCATTAATGATTTAGTTCAATGGCAGCCCTAAGAACTAGATATTTGAGTGTTCTCCCTAAGTTTAATAATGTAGTTCCGCCACAATTATCAAGCTTAGTTGCTTCACAAGTTCATACATCACAACTCCGGTTTTGATATCAAACTTAGCAATAAATTGTTCACAATAATAAGTTAGAGTTCCGCTCTAGCAATTATCAACAACAATCATAGAAAATATGCATAGGAAAACAACCATACTTATTCATAATATAAACTGAAAATAAAAGGAAGAATAAATCTCACGATTCTTGAAATCCGAAGGTTTGTTGTGTCCTTGCAACCAAGAAAAGAGCTTAGCCTTGCATAACCATTGAACAACTACTCTTAAAGAATGAAGAGAGCATGATTTTTTGGGTTTGTAGAGGAGAGAATTTATGTTTCTTAACTTCTGGCTGCTGGCCCCCCTTCTCTCCTCTCTCTCTTTCTTTTTATATGCTAAGAAACCCTAGTTCCTAATTTACAAAGTAGTCCTCCCTTAAGTTGACAGTTGACATTTAAGTACTTCAATAACTATTTTTCCTAAAAAAGAGAAATAGCCTTGCATGAAATCTTCAAAATCTGACTTAGAGGAGCTAAATTGCTGATATAAAAACTTGGATGACGGTTTAGAAGCTTCGAAACATAATTTGGACTCATTTCTTCACGAAACCTTATTGTTGGCAAAATTCAGTTGTCATCTTTGAAAACTCATATCTCCCTCATCTGACATCTTTTTTGGATGAAATGTGGAGCGTTTATAGACCTTTGAGTCAAGAATCCAAAACAATTGAGTTTGCATAAATTGGACTTCTATAGCTCCAGATATTGAATTTTGAATAGACAAAGGTCAATAGTGGCAGAATGCGAGATTTGATTTTAAAGGATGTGATTTCCATGATCTTCCTCTTTTTATTTTTCTTGCATTACATTTCCAGAGATGTATGAATGTTAGCTTTTTAGTGCCACTGGAATCACTTCATTTTGATCTCTAGAACTCACGCTCTGCATAAAACATCGACTGAACATCAAATCTGCCAATTATCTCCAATTTACTCCTTTTTGCATTTTTGATCCAAAAGTGCCTTCAAAACATAAAACAAAGAATATCAAGGCATTTTACATATAAAACATGGACAAAACATTAGATAAATATGGGTGAAACTATCGAATAATATGGTTACATCAGTAGCGCCACTCTCTCTTTAATCTCTCTTCAAATCTTCTCTCTTTAAAAAATTTCTTCCATTTTTTTATTCTCAAATAGGCCTCATGGATTCTGGTCATATACCTGGTATGAAACGCGCCTAGGAATTGTTACGAACATGGTTGAAAGACCTTTGGCTTATAATGAACAAACACTTAGCAACACCTAACTTAACTATACTTAGGTTTGTGTTGAGTCAGATGCCTCATTGCCCATAATCCATAATTTCCAACTAAAATGCAAGTTATCTTTGAAGCTAATCTTGGTTACAGTTGGTTATGAATGGAAACCAAGGGCCTGTGAAACTTATAAATTTTTGGACACTTATGCAAGGATTTGGTAGAGGCCCTAAATTTGTCCATATAAAACATGCTCAAGATTAAAAATATCGGTGATGCCTTACAAGCATATTGTGTTATTGTAAGTGGGATTGCATCCCTCCCAAAGGCTACTACAAGAAAAACAGTAGCCCAATATAACTTTTTTTGTTGAAACTAGTTGACTGGTTTATCAATCTAAGGAACAAAAAGATCGATTGAATAATCTACTAGCCCTAAAAGCTATTACCCCTTAAACTGATCGACTGCTTCATTCTAATTTGGTCGATCAATTCAGGCTGCTGACTGTTGTAGAGGTTGGTGACCCTTTTGCTATGGAAAAGGTAAAATTAAATGCTAATGGTGGGTCGGATGCTGACTTAGATCATGATATGTGACATGACCAAAAGATTAATATCTTCTTCAAAGTGCAGGAGTGTCGAAGTAATAAATAACTCGGCAAGACCGGGGTCGAACCACAAGAAGGTTAATAATAATAATAATAATAATAATAATAATAAAGTTAAAGAGGACTTTAAAATATAATATTAATGTGAGGATTAAACAATGATAAAAAAAATATCAAGGTTAGAGGATCCACTAATGATATTAAAAATAAATATAGTATAAACTATTTTTATTACTCAACGAGAAACCACACACAAAAAAGGTTCTAATCGAATGATTTATCCTTAGTAGTTTCATTATAAATTATTAACATGATCATATTAATTATCTTATTTAAGTAACACTAAACTTTTAAATATTATCAAGAATTCATGATGCTAACTTATATTAACAACAAATCAAGTTCCTTTCATAGCACATGTGTAGGTTACCATATGGTTGGCTATGAAAGTATCAAGCATTTATTGTACCAAGTGTTATACAACACAAATCTAGATTAATCGTTTAACAAACAAAATATTAAGAGTAAACAAGATTACAAATACAAAATATGCTATGTTTCGAAAACAAATAAGCTTTTATAACTACTAGTACTGAGGTTAGTACTCCTACAACTATTTCTGAATCTAACATGAAATTAAGGCTGAAATTAAGCCCCACAATGACAATCATAATAACCTTTAGCCTTTGAGTAAAGTTGCAAAGAAAAAAGGTTAGTGCAATGCCACTTGATCTTGCTTTTATTTGTTTTAATGCTCAATGTCCCATGAACATATATAATATAGAAAGTTGAAATATAAGGAGTTTTAATGGCTGATTAGTACTTAAAAGTGTATTTTTATCAAGGTTTTATATCATCATTTTGCACTTGAAGTATCAATAACTCCTTAACTAAAGAATGTTTTATAATAAAATATCTAATAATATGAGATACCTTTAATTTATAGTAAATATTCATTTTAAATACAGGCCTATCACATAAATGAAATGATTGATTAATGACTTTAAGAACTGAAATTAAAAGGACAAAGAGATGGCCAAACTTAGAAAAGAGATGCCGATGCAGTCCATACCGAAACACTGTTCAGTAATTGGGTCATATCTGGAGCTGTAGATCTCATATTTAGGTATACTTTATATGGATGGAAATGTAAGACATGGGCACATTGGAAGAGATATTTCATATTTCATCTTAGACTCAACTGCACATTCACCATAAACCCATAGGTCTGTTAAATGTTAATGGTTATTATGATAAGTTGTTGTTGTTTCTTGATCATGCTGTAAAACAGGAATTTCTAACATTTTCGGCACCACAAATCATAATCTCTGCTACTATTGCTGAACAATTGATTGACAAACTACAATCTTTCATTCCTGTAATTGATTCCTTCATAAGTCGCATAAATTGATCATCTACGGAAAGTAGTAAAAAGCTTAGATTAGATTTGAGTCTTCATTTATGAATCTTTGTGTCTT
>NW_011500602.1:107138-110966 GCF_000495115.2 Populus euphratica
TATTATTATTATTATTATTATTATTATTATTACTATTGTTGTTGTTGTTATTGTTGTTTTATAATTGTTGTTTATAATTTGTACAATTAACCTCCCTGTGGTTCGACCCCGGTCTTGCCGGGTTATTTATTACTTCGACACTCCTGCACTTGGGAGAAGACATCAATCTTTTAGTCGTGTCAAGTTTTTGGCGCCGTTGCCGGGGAGGTAAGTTTTTGTATAAATTATAGTATTTATTTTATTTTCTCTTTTCACTTTTCTTGTATATAACTTTGTTTCTTTTCTCTTGTTTCTTCTTCTTTTGTTTTCTTCTTCCTTTTATTCTATTCCTACACGTGCATGAAAGTGTGGCCACATATATCAAGTGGTAGACTTTGTAGGGTATCCTCATCATTTTCAAAAAATATGGCCGAAGAAGATAATGAATCACTTTATAATGAGAATAATGAGAATAACCGTGCTAGAACACTTAGAGACCACATGAATGAGAATAATGAGAATAACCGTGCCGAAGAAGATAATCAATCACTTCATAATGAAAATAATGAGAATAACCGTGCTAGAACACTTAGAGACCACATGAATCCCACAAGAACAAGTGCACCATCATGCATAGTTTTTTCTCCCGATGCATCTCATTTTAATTTTAAACCGGACATTATTCAACTTTTACCTTCTTTTCATGGCTTAGAATTAGAAAATCCACACTTGCATTTAAGGGAATTTGAGGAGGTCTACAACATATATAATAATTTAAATTGTAGCATGAACACCATCAGATTAAAGCTTTTTCCTTTTTCATTAAAAGATAAAGCTAAAACATGGCTACAAAATTTAAGACCAGGATCCATTCGTGCTTGGGATGAAATGCAACAACAGTTTTTGAAGAAGTTTTTCCCATCTCACAGAACAAACTCTTTCAAAAGACAAATCACTACTTTCACTCAAAAACCAGGAGAAACATTTTACCAATGTTGGGATAGGTATCGAGACTTGCTTAGTACTTGCCCTCATCAATGTTGGGATAGGTACTTTCACTCAAAAACCAGGAGAAACATTTTACCAATGTTGGGATAGGTATCGAGACTTGCTTAGTACTTGCCCTCATCATGGTTTTGAAACATGGAGATTGGTTTCACATTTTTATGAAGGGTTAACACCTAGAGATAGACAAATGATTGAATTGATGTGCAATGGAACTTTTGAAGATAAAGGCCTTGATGAAACAATAAAGTACTTAGACTTGTTAGCTGAAAATGCTCAAAATTGGGACACCGCGGGTACTTATGAGGCACCGAGTAAAACTCAACCTCATACATCTAGTGGAGGTATGTACAACCTTAGGGAAGATCATGACCTCCAAGCCAAGTTTGCATCTTTAGCTAGAAAAGTCGAGGCACTAGAATTGAAAAAGAGTGGTAAATTAAAATCTGTTGAAAACATTGTGTGTCAAATATGTGAAACAAATGAACACTCAACCAACGATTGTCCAACCTTGCCTTCTTTTAAGGAATGTCTCCATGAACAAGCCCATGCTTTAAACAGTTTCCAAAAGGCCAACCATAACCCATACTCACAAACATACAACCCCGGTTGGAGAAATCACCCAAATTTTAGTTGGAAGAGTGAGAACAACAATGCACAAACTTCACAACCACCATTTCAAGCACACAATAATTTCCAAAATTCTCATGGATATGCACCTCCTTATGCTCCACCTTCTAGAAGAAATCTTGAGGAAACATTGCATGCATTCATTGAAAAGCAAGAGACAATCAATACTCAACTTGCTCAAAACATGACAGATTTTAAAGATACTCTTGCTAAATTAACATCTGCTCTCAGTTTCCAAGAGAAAGGTAAGTTTCCATCTCAACCACAACAAAATCCCAAGGGGCAATACAATGCAAATACAAGTAGTTCCAGAAGCCAACGCATGGATCAAGTCAAATCAGTCACTACTTTGCGCAGTGGTAAGGTTATTGAAAAACCCTCTCTTGAACCTTATGAGAAAGATGATGAGTCAATCTTTGAGGGTAAGGAAGGGATTGAATCTGAAAATTGCAAAGAAAAGACTGATTCTCTGCCAGCACTTCCATTTCCTCAAGCCATGACCAAACAAAGGAAAGTCAATCACAACTCTGAAATCTTTGAAACTTTCAAACAGGTAAGGATTAATATACCTTTGCTGGATGCTATTAAACAGGTTCCTTCCTATGCTAAATTTTTCAAAAGATCTATGCACTGTGAAGAGGAAACTGAATGTGAAAAAGAAAGCTTTTCTAGCTGAACAAGTAAGTGCTATTCTTCAGAACAGTAATGCTTTGAAATATAAAGACCCTAGTTGTCCTAAAATTTCTTGCTTTATTGGAGAGCATGAAATTGAAAGAGCCTTACTTGATCTTGGTGCTAGTGTGAATTTACTTCCATATTCAGTTTTTCAGAGTCTCAATCTAGGTGAGTTAAAACCAACTTCTATATCTCTTTTACTTGCCGATAGATCTGTAAAAGTGCCTAGAGGAATAATTGAAGAAGTGTTAGTACAAGTCGATAAATTCATTTATCATGTGGATTTTATTGTCTTGGACACAGAACCTCTTGAAGCATGTAATTCATTTCTTGTTATTTTAGGACGTCCGTTTCATGCAACCTCTAATGCATTGATTAATTGTAGGAATGGACTAATGAAGCTATCATTTGGAAACATGACATTGGAGATGAATATTTTCAACATTTGCAAGCAACCTGGAGATGATAATGATTTATAAGAAGTAGATCATATTGACGAATTAGTTTATGATCAACTTGAATCTACTTTAAGTAAAAATGAGTTAGATGAATTTGAAGATTTGCAAATGATTTATTCTGAGGAAGAAATCATAGATGAAAAACGCACTGAAAATGTTGATGCAGATCTTTTGTCAAAAGTGACACCAAATTTGACATCTGACATCACATCAATCGATGATTACTTTCCTAACGAATCCTTACTTTCTCTTAGTCCAATGCCTTGGCATGACAAAAATATTAATTTTCTTGCTTTAGGAGATTTGCCAGCTGATAATCAAGACAAAGAAAAGTTTTTGAATGAAGTGAAGAATTTTTATTGTGATGGCCCTAACTTATTCAAATATTGTCCTAATCAAATATTTCAAAGATTCATTCCCGACAATGAGGTAAGTAGTGTCATTAAACTTTGTCATTCTAAAGCATGTGGAAGTTATTTCTCGTAAAAAAAGACAGCTATAAAAATCTTTAAAAATGGATTTTATTGGCCCACCATGTTCAAGGACACGCATGCATTCTGCAAAACTTGTGAAAATTGTCAAAAAGTTGATACTAGTCAAAAAGTTTTGTTTTATAATTTTCAACTCTATTCATTCCCTAGAGAGCTAAGACCAAGATGGAGCAATCCTTATGGGGCCTGTGATATTGAGAATTCAATGAATGACAATGTTTTTAAGGAAAATGGACATTGTTTGAAAGCTTACTTTGATAATTTTCCTAGTGAAAATGAATCAACTGGTTTAATGATCTTGTAGATAAAGGTTGATTATTTTATTTTTCTTACATTGTTTTTATGTTTCTTTTTGAGTGATTTTTGCTAGTTTCTCTCACCCCGGTCAAATGACAGACAACGGTACTCCGTGACTCTTGAGACGCATTTTAGTAACCATTCTTAACAAGGTCTATCATAATTGATTAGTACTTAAAAGTGCATTTTTAACAAGGTTTTATATCATCATTTTGCACTTGAAGTATCAATAACTCCTTAACCAAAGCATGTTTTATAATAATATATCTAAAAATATAAGATACCTTTAATTT
>NW_011500602.1:112550-113104 GCF_000495115.2 Populus euphratica
GGTTTACAAACTCTCGTATTGTTACCACTTAATTCTGCTCATATACTTATGTAACATGTATTCTTAAACCTTAATTTTCATACACACACTTTAACAAATGATTGTGGGTTACACATTGGATTATTACATTATTTATGTTCTTTTATTAAAGGTAACAACTAAGGGAAAGGGATAGTATATAATTTAAAAAAAAACAAAAAAACAAAAAAAAAAAGCAAAAAAAATGATGATAATAAAAATATAGATAAGTTTGGTTTTGCAGCCTCCCTAACCTAAGCAATTAAGTCTAAAGGGGTGTCTTAACACCTAATACCCTAAAGTTAACTGACTTAGGAGCTATTGACTCAACGCTTGTTACATAGGTTAAGGAGAAAAGCATAAGGGAATCAGGTTGAGGATAAAAGCTTAAGAGAATCAAACATTGCACTATCTACGTATCAGTATTGGCAACCCAAGTTACTAAGCTCGTAGGGGTGTCTCAACACCAAATGCCCTAAGATCATCTAGTCTGGGAGTCATTAGCTAAAAGCTCATTACATGGGTTAAAGATGCAT
>NW_011500602.1:113217-119290 GCF_000495115.2 Populus euphratica
TATATATATATATATATATATTTAAAAAAATAAAAAAAAGGAAAAAAATCTCAACCAAAGGAAGTTAACCTTAAACATTAGAATAATAATTTTGTTTTCTTCTAAGTAAAGCCCCATAACTATATATTGATATATTGAGCACAAAAGAAAGGTTTATTAATATCTTGTTTAAGAAGTATTGAGTAGATATATAAATTTAATGAGAGTTTGTTTATCCAGATACATTAATGGAAGTTGAATGATGAATACCTTGCTTTGTGAAATTTACAAAAAAGTTTTCTAATGCTTTACTTACTAGGGACTAGTAATAAGCTCGTTAGGGGGTGTGATTAGCACTTAAAAGTGTATTTTTATCAAGGTTTAATATCATCATTTTACACTTGAAGTATCAACAACTCCTTAATTAAAGCATGTTTTATAATAACATATCTAATAATATAAGATATCTTTAATTTATGGTAAATGTTCATTTTAAATGCAGGCCTGACACATAAATGAAAGGATTGATTGATGAGTTTAAGAACTGAAATTGAAAGGACAAAGAGATGGTCAAACTTAGAAAAGAGATGCAGGTGCAGTCCAAACCAGAATACTGTTCGGTAGTTGGGTCATATCTAGAGCTGTAGATCTCAGATTTAGGTCTACTTTATATGGATGGAAAGGTAAGACAGAGGCCTACGACTTTATATGGAGCCCAAGATTTATAAAGGCCATTTTCAAGTCTAAATTGTAGCAACAACAAAGAAGTCTGAATCTGTCTTACAACCCACACAGTATTCAATATTTGGCCCATATCTGGAGTTCTAGAAGTTCAAATGACCTCCATTTTTTTTTCCTGAAAAGCTGAGATAATTTCCTACAACTTTTATGTTTTCAAGTGGTTTTAGTTCTGATGTTATCAATAATATTTTGGGCAAACAAGAGAAGATAAGGATTGTCACTAAGTCAAGAGTTAGCCACCCACTCATCAATTAGTCATCAAATCAATAGTCCCTAATTTTGACCTATAAAAGGAGGCATTTGCCATGCATTTAGGCATCTTGGTTTCCAGATCAAGATCATGTTTTCCCTTTCTCTCTTTGTATTTTTATAATGTTTAAGTTTTTTTTTCATTAATATCTTGTTTATGCCATTCATTTCCTTTCCTTTACTTTGTTAACTTTTATCTTATTTATGTTTTTATTTTGTTTGTTTATTTTTCTTTCTTTAATTATGTTTAGTTAAGTTTATTGTGTCAAGGTGAAAAGGTTACACTAATGGTGTAAGAATAAGTATAGTGTAAACTTAATATGGACATTAATGTTTGATACTAACATGTTTTGTATTTGTTATCTTATTCACTCTTTAATACTTTGCTTGTTAAATGACTAATCTTGATTTATGTTGTATAACACTTGGTACAACAAATGCTTGGCACTTTCATAGCCCATAATGTATGGTATAATCGACACCTAAGCTATGAAAGGAACTTGATTTGTTGTCAACATAAGTTATAATCATGAATGCTTGACGAGATTTACAAGTATTAGCATTAATTGAATAAGATGACTAATGTAATCATGTTAACAATATATAATCTGATTGGAACCTTCTTTGTGTGTAGTTTCCAATTCAATAATAAGAGTTTATACTATACTTGTTTGATATACCATTAGTGGATCCTCTAACCTTGATATTTGTTGTTATCATTGTTTAATCATTACATTAGTCTTCCATCTCAAAGTTCTCATCAACTTTTTCTTCTTCTTCTTCTTCCTCTTCTTTACTACTGCTGCTGCTGCTGCTGCTACTATTATTATTATTACTGCTGCTAGTACTACTACTATTGTTGTTGTCGTTGTTGTTCTTGTTCTTGTTGTTGTGTTATTGTTATCTATAATTTATACAATTAACCTCTCTATGGTTCGACCCCGATCTTACCATGTTATTTATTACTTCGACACTCCTGTACTTGGAAGAAGACATCAATCTTTTGGTTGTGTCAATGGCCTTCGTAAACAAAAATAAAAATTGTTAGAGACTGGATTCTTAAACACAATCTTGGTATTATTGGCTTGTTGGAAACCAAAAAAGCTATGACTAATTTATAAGTAGTTAAATAAGGACTAGCTTTCCTTCTTAGAAGCTTATTTCTAATGTTAGTATTGATGTGAATTGTCATATACTTATTGTTTAGGATTCTTCTTTATATGCTTTATCTTGTGTGGATATTTCTAATTAATGGATGATTTGTGATGTCTTTGATGTATCAGGTAATAGGTTGTTCAAAGTCTTTTTTGTATATGGGTTCAACACTCATGTGGGTCATAGGGAGATACAAGATTACATTAGATAACATGCTTTTACTTTCACCTTTATTTCATAAATGTTTTTAAGAGATTTTAATGTAGTGTTGATGTCTGTTAATTAATCAAGGGGTGATTCAACCTGGTATAACTATATGAATGTTTTTAAAAGTTGTTTGCACGATTTCGAGCTAGTAAAAGTACCCTTTTCAAGGATGAGATTTGCATGGCATAATGGTCAGCATAATGGAGATTTTATCATGAAAAAATTGGATTGGACTTTCAACAATCCTTCTTCTCTTTTTGGTCAAATCCTCACTCTAAGTTCCTACCAAGAGACCACTTTGATCATAGTGTTATGCTACTTTATTTTGCCTTGTACGTGTCAGGTTCATGTTTCTTTCAAATTTCTAAATGTTTAGGTTAACTACGAGGATTTCTTGGATGTGGTAAACATGGTCTAGCAAATTTAAGTTAATGTTAACCCAATGTATAGGCTAATTACAAAGCTTAGTATGCTCAAGCCTAATTTTAAGTCCTTGAACCATTACCACTTTAGCAATATATGTAGTAGAATAATAGAGGCAAAGACTCATTAAGCTGTAATATAGACATTGTTTATGGGTGTTTTTCTACAAACATCTTTGCTTCTGAAGGGAATCTCACTAGACGATACTCTCACTTGTACAAGGATGAGAAGGCCTTCTATAGACAAAAATCCAGGATTCAGTGGCTTCAACTTGGTGACAAGAACACCGAGTTCTTTCATAAATCTCTGATTAATAGATAAATGAGGAATAAGATCTGTGGGCTGACAAATAAGACTAGGTCTCGAAATACTAAGCAAAGAGATTTAGAGCTATTGATAATCATGTTTTATTAAGATCTCTTTGTAGCGCCCTCAACCCAACCTATTCATGTTTGGAGAAGGATGTCTCAAATGATGAGATTCAAACATCTTTTTTTCCTATCTTGGATGACAAGGCTTCGAGCTCAAATGGTTTCAACTTTTTATTCTTTAAAAGAAACCGGAATATTTTTATGATGGATTTTAAGGTAGCTATCAAATATTTCTTCGATCACTGTATCTTTCCTAGATGTATTAATGTTACTAGGATTGCTCTAGTGCCCAAGGTTAAGACTCTAGATAGCATAAATGACTTTAGGCCTATTTTTTGCCACATCATGCTTTATAAGTGTATTTCTAAGATTATTATGAGCAGATTAAAGGTAGTGTTATCTAATGTTATTAGACCCTTGCAATATACTTTTGTGTTTGGTTGATAGATTTTAAATGTTATCTTATTGACCTGGGAGCATATTCATAACTATCATTTAGATAGTAGTCTGACTAAGGTTAACATCAGGAAAGCCTTTAATATAATTAGCTAGCATTTCATCATTCAAAGCCTATGGTTTATTGGCATCATAAATTGCATGGTTAAATGGATTCAGGTTTGTCTCTCTACCGTTCACTTTTCTATTGCTTTGAATGATGAGATGCATGGTTTCTTCAGGTCTTCTAGGGTATGAGGCGGGGTGGCCCTCTTTGTTTCTATCTCTTTGTCTTGGTCATAGAAGGCCTGAAGGGCATTCTTTGGGATGTTACTTAGGATATGTGGTTTAAGATTTATTGGCAATGTTAACAGAACCATATCACACACTTATGCTTTGCTAATAATCTTATGATGTACTATCATGTTGACTTAGGTTATGTAAGGATTCTTAGGGTAGCTTTAGATATATTTGCTAGGCTTTTGGGCTTAACTATAAAATAGGATAAGATTTTTGTTTACTTATATAAGGTTGATAATGATCTTAAAACTAGTTTACAAGATTGTTTGAGGTTTAGACTAGGAGTTCTTCTAGTTAGGTACCTTTAAGTCCTATTGATCACTATTAGACTGGCATTTAGTGTTTGTGCGCCTCTGGTAGAAGGCATTTTCTCCAAGATTAAGCTCTCGACATCAGTATCCCTTAGTTATGTTAATCATCTTCAGTTGATCAAATCTATTATAGTATCTTTTCAAGTATATTGGTCGAATATTTTTATCTTGCCATACTTTATTATCCAGAGGATTGAAAGTCTACTAGTTGTTTTCCTTTGAAAAGGTTCATCCCTTTCTTATTTTAGTGCTAAGATAGTTTGGGCTTCTATTTGTTACCCTTTAAAAAACAGGGTTTGGGGATAAAAAAGGTCAAGATATGGAGTAAAACAACTATTCTTAAACATGCTTAGAGGCTCTTATTGGATAGATATTTTGTTTGAGCAACATAGGTCATAGTGTCTTGAATAGGGTGGAACTTTTTGGCATGTTAAACTTATTCCAGCTCATTCTTAGTCTTAAAGATAGATTCTTCTCAAGAGAGACTAATGTAAAGGGTTATTTGTCTCTCATATAAGTGATGAGGCATCTACTTCTCTTTAGCTTGACTAATGGTTACTAGATAGGCAGTGGTTTTGTCACCTTTTACCTTTTAGGATCTTGTCCTCTACGAGGATACCTTGGGATGCAAAGGTTTTGGATATAATTAAGGAGGGTACTTGGGCTATCGTCTAAGAGAGTCCAAAGTTGTAAAAGATTTGAGACTCTATTCACTTTTATCCTAAAACTACCTTACCAAACCTCTATGTCTGGAAATGTCACTAATCATAGATGTTTATTATTGACTCAATATAAGAGGTTCTTCAAGACTTGAGACTAACAAACTCTATACATCACCTCCTCTAGTATCCAGGTTATAGCCCAATACATTCTTTTATCATATGGCATGCTAGTCTGGTTCGTCTTCATACCATGGACAGATTTCATGCATATCAAATTATCACCTATTTGATATATAAACTTTTTAGATTACATGTTGAGACTCATAACCACCTATTCTTTTACTTCTTTTTCTCTACTTTGTTGTGGGAAACTTTTTTGAATAAGAGTCTTATAGACTTACCTATAACAACATGGTGACCTCTGCTCTAGTAGGCATCCTTTGTATTTCAGAAAGAAAAGGGACTTCATGTATCTATTTACTTGGCTATTCCTCTCAACCACGGTTTACTTTATATGGTATGAAAGGAGTAGCTAGGTTTTTTATTAGATTTATTTTCCACACCAAGATATTAGTTAGGAGATTTTTTATCTTTTATGATCCCATTTGATAAAGCTTGAACCAAGGTATCATATTCTAGCCGCTCTTAGGTTCATATGGTGTCTTCCAATGTCATGAGGTTCCTTTATATTGGTTTCTTTTTTCATTCCGTACTTCAGGTCTACTTCTATTGTAAAACTAGTTAATCGGTTCTAAGTTTCCCAGAAATCAATTGATTAGTTTTTGGGATTCTATTTGAATAATCGGTAGATCAATTCTAGGTTTTCTAGATACTTGGTAGATCGATACCCTTATTGTTGTTTTGGCTCTTTATTTTTCTTATTTTTAACTTCTTTTAGCTTTTGTTTGTTTTCTTGTTGCCTTAGGTAGTTTGGAACTGGTAACAGGTTTTTGTAATTTGATTAGTACTTAAAAATGCATTTTTATCAAGGTTTTATATCATCATTTTGCACTTGAAGTATCAATAACTCCTTAACTAAAACATGTTTTATAATAATATATCTAATAATATAAGATACCTTTAATTTACGGTAAATGTTCATTTTAAATGCAGGCCTATCATATAAATGAAAGGATTGATTGATGAATTCAAGAACTGAAATTGAAAGGATAAAGAGATGGCCAAACTTAGAAAAGAGATGTCGGTGCAATCCAAACCGGAACACTGTTCGGTAATTACG
>NW_011507029.1:0-1550 GCF_000495115.2 Populus euphratica
CTTAGCTTTCTTGTGTAAACATTTCAGGTCATTTGGGCTTCTAAAACTCCAGATATGGGTTAAACACTGAACAATGCTCGGGCTGGAAGACAGATTCGGACTTCTTTGTTGTTGCTACAATTTGGACTTGAAAATGGCCTTTTTAGATCTTGGGCTCCATATCAAAGTTGTAGGCCTATGTCTTACCTTTCTATTCATATAAAGTAGACCTAAATCTAAGATCTACAGCTCCAGATATGACCCAATTACCAAACAGTATTCCGGTTTGGATTGCACCAACATCTCTTTTCTAAGTTTGGTCATCTATTTGTCCTTTCAATTTCAGTTCTTAAATTCATCAATCAATCCTTTCATTTATTTGATAGGCCTGCATTTAAAATGAACTTTACCACAAATTAAAGGTATCTTATATTATTAGATATATTATTATAAAACATGCTTTAGTTAAGGAGTTATTGATACTTCAAGTGCAAAATGATGATATAAAACCATGATAAAAATGCACTTTTAAAATTACATAAAACCTTGATAAAAAAATGCACTTTTGAGTATTAATTAGTCAACAAGAACAAAATTGTGAGGGTAGTAACGCCCAAAGCAAATAATATATGACATGTTAGGCCGGACTGTTACGTTTGGTATTAGAGCAACTTTATTGACTATCTGATTGTGCCGACGGGGTCATCAGGCTCTTTAAAGGAGTGATTGTAATATCCCACATTGGCAGGTAAAGGTTTGGTAGCTGGCCTTATTAGTAATGCTGGTTGCTAACATGTTATACACGTTTTGGGATATTAGGCTCAAAAGTAGGTTCGCGTCACCAAGAACAAAACTATGAGGACTGTAAGGTTCAAAGCGAACATTATATGACATATTGGATCAAACTATTATATTTGGTATTACTGCTAACCTCACTAACTATCTGGTTGTGTCAATGGGGTTGTCGGACTCCTTAAAGGTGGCAATTGTAATGTCCCACATCGCACGAGTAAGGGTTTAGTAGCTGGCCATATTAGTAATGCTGGTTGCTAACATGTTGTACGCGTTTTGGGACGTCAGGCTTAAAAGTGGGCTCGCGTCACCAAGAACAAAATCATGAAGGCGATAAGGCCCAAAGAGAATAATACATGACATGTTAGGCCGGACTTTTACACATAACTGCTCTTTTATCGGTGAATCTCTAACAAAAAACAGCACACCGAGATTTCCTAGTGACCTTTAAACCAAACACTAGGTGGTGACTCCCAAGAATCAATTAAATTAACAAACAAAAATCACCATTGAAGTTGTGCGGGCACGCGCGACAAAACATTCAGGGTTTTGAAAATTTTAAGTTTTTCACATGCCTTTGTAATATGGGCTATTAATTAGAGGAGCATGGCATTATTTTTTATCATATGTAAGATTTCTCTTCATTGACCTCCTCCACTCCTCCACTTCTCCACTTGGAGATAAATGAAGGTAGAAATAATAATAATAAAATTAGTTATTCCAAAACATAAAAGAATGTAACATGCATATTTGAATAGTGCAAAACTAAGACAGTAGGC
>NW_011506985.1:0-1591 GCF_000495115.2 Populus euphratica
CATTCGGGCTTAATTGCTTAGGTTAGGGAGGCTACGAAACCAAACTTATCTACATTTTTATTATCATCATTTTTTTTCTTTTTTTTTTTTCTTTTTTTTTTCTTTTTTAATTATATACAATCCCTTTCCCTTAGTTGTTACCTTTAACAAAAGAACATAAATAATGTAATAATCCAATATGCAACCCACAATCATATGTTAAAGCGTGTGTGTGTAAATTAAGGTTTAAGAATATATGTTAAATAAGTATGTGAGCAGAATTAAGTGATAACGATGCGAGAGTTTGTAAATCTGAATATTTCAGGAAGTATTATAATAGACCTTGCTAAGAATGGTTACTAAGATGCGTCTCAAGAGTCACTTTAACCAAAGAGCTCCTTTACTTTGCCATCCTAGTAACAACAATTATGCACATGCTTTATGAAATGAAAAACAAATTTTTTTTTTTTTTTATCAACTACTACCCTCTCCCCCCAACCAAAACGAGACATTGTCCTCAATGTTTTAAGGTAGAAAGATAGAGTATAGAAGATATCACCTGAAATAACGAACATTGACAAAACCTGAAACACACTGAAACAAAAATAAGAAATAACAAAACACAATAATAAAACCAAAAGACACAAATTTTTACAAAAAAAAAAAATTCAAATTGCAATTGTGATTGTGGCTCACATCTTCCCTTGGTTTTACGTCCAAGAACGGCTTAAACGCCCTCTATGGGTCGGGGATAGGCTTCCCATCCAGTTTTCTTAAAAACTGCCAAACAGGGTCTTTTTTAGTCAGATTCCCAAGACTAAGTCGATCATGTTCTTTATGAAATAGTGTCCATAAATCATGAATTGCACGATGCATATCTCCACTAGGATGCGTCTCAAGAGTCAATAGAAGACTCCTTACTCAGGCCATCCTTAATGAATTGTATTTTATCTTCACGGCTTATAGATACCATTCCTAAAGAACGACATTGTGTATTACAAGTCCATCTAGCACATCGATGACAGACATCTAGTCGTTTTGCACGACGCTTCTTTGCAAAAGTGCTTTTACCTGTTCCAGCCATGTGTGAAATAAAGAAATTAGAGGACTCACCTGATAATCGGACCTTTGCTTCAATCAACCAGCGAATATCTTCAGGAATTCCATGATTCATTAATAATCTCAATCTTGCACATCTAGCACGGTAAATTTTTGTAATCGCATTCTGAGGCAGAGCGGGAAAATACTTTTTCAATTTTTCAAGATTAGTGTCCATTTTCAAATGAGAATTGGAAGAGAGCTTCAAAGAATTGCACACATATATACACAGATATCAGTAATTGTGGGAAACTGAAAGAACCGACTTAAGTCACGGAGTACCATTATCCGCCATTTGACCGGGGTGAGAGAAACTAGCAAAAATCACTCAAAAACAAACATAAAAAAGAAAATGTGAGAAAAAAAAATAATCAACCTTTATCTACAAGATCATTCAAACTAGCTGATTCATTTTCACTAGGAAAATTATCAAAGTAAGCTTTCAAACGACGTCCATTTTCCTTAAAATCATTGTCATTCATTGAATTCTCAATATCACAAGCCCCATAAGGAT
>NW_011506988.1:0-1589 GCF_000495115.2 Populus euphratica
ATAGCGATTAAATACAGCAATAGACTTATGTCGGACTTTATAAGGTAGCTTGATTATGAACAGACCCAATAAGGTCTTAAAAATGTATTTTCTTTTCAGGAACATTGGATTTCATTATTGGTTGAAAAAAAAACACTTAAAGAAAAATATATGAGCATTGCTAATATATTTTCTATTTATAAATAAAAATTTGATTATGAACTTAAAAATAATGTATTCAAAGTAAAAAAAAAATAAATCAATTATCATGATGATTTCAATCAACTAAATCAATCTAAGTTATCTCGTCAAACTTATAACTTAAATTGAATAGAATTTGAAAATGAAGATATTTTGAATTCAATTTATAAATTCTAAATCAAATTTTAAATAATAACTAGAATAGATTCTTAATTATTATAAAATTTCATTAAATTAAGAGAATTAAACAAATTAATATAATTAAAATATTTCTAATTCATTAATTAAAATTAAAATTAAAATTAAAAAAATAAAATAAAATAACTCAAGTCATATATGTAAACCTAGCCTAAACTAAAAAATTCCAAGTATGTTTGGGCCTTGAAATTTTTTTGGTCTTAAAAGCTTTTTTTTTTCTTTTTTTTTTTTCAGTTAAGTGGGCAATAGTTCTCCCACGATATTAGGCGATATGTCACTTACTATGCAACTGTCAAGATTTCAGCCACTATTATGGTGGCTAGAAATTCATAGAGAATGAGGTTTTTATCCTAAATTTAATTTTTAAACTCATTATCATCATACAAATCTTAGAATTTTAATTTCTCAATTCATAACACCCCTGTATCAATTTAAAACATAATTAAATTGGAAAAAAATTATCTCAAATCTGATCTACTTTTTTAGGCAACAAGAAAGCTTAAAACCCACCATTATCAAATCGAACCCTTTGATACTTACTTTGACTATTTTAGTTGTTGAAATAATAAAAATCAAGAACTTCTTCTCTTATCACTATTTTCAAGCGAGTTTCTCTATGTTTTCTCTACATTACAGACTGAAAAATAAAAATAAAAAAATTTTGAACTCAAAATAAAAATTGAAGTAAAATGGAGTTAGCCATATATTTATGTTTTTTAATTTGATGTGTTTACCATAATTTCAAGCCTAATTGCATCTAATTAGAAAATGAGAAGCTTCACTATTTATATCAATGTAAACTTTTACCATAAAACCCAAATCTTTTTTGTTTGTTAGTTGATAATTGATAAAGAATGTAAAAAAAAAAAAAAGACCTACAAACTCTACTGCAAGCAAATGAAGTGCTCCAATATAATATAGAATGGAGATCCTGGGCGTTAAAAAAAATTAGTTTATCTATAAAATTTATATTGTCTATTCTAATCAGATCCATTAAAGTTAGATAATATAGATATTACAAATAATAGGGGTCAAAAAAATCTAATAAATAGATATCACAAACTAGATATGAGTATATTATAAATGATAGGAGGTCAAAAAATATAATAAATAAATATCATGAGCTAGGTATGAGTTGTGATTTTTAAAAGCAACCCAACTTGACCCAACTGATATAATTTAATGTAAGTAACTCAAGTTGTTAGTATAAA
>NW_011506986.1:0-1589 GCF_000495115.2 Populus euphratica
TTTTTATAAAGAAAATTAATAAATTATGACTACAACAAATTAAATTCAAAGATTTGATTAAGTCATGTCAAGTTAATATTTTATTATTATTTTTTTAACTTGGACTAATTTAAACCATGGATTGATTAAGTGACACATCAATCTATTAGGTTGGTTTGGGTTTTATAACTAGGATTATTATACTATTATTAATTTCAACACTTAATATAAATTAAAATAAAATATCTAATTATTTTTTAAAATATTTAAGTTATTGTCAATAATATATATTAAAAGTAAAATATTTTTATTTTATTTTATTTTATTATATCTTATTTATTATGAACCAATCATGATATGAAAATAATCACTCTAATTTAAGCATTGCTATTAAATATATTTTATTTTTATTTTTTTAATTTTTTATTATCATCACTGTGCTTCTCTTTTGTTTTGATACAATATTTTTATTTTATTTTATTTTATTTTATTATATCTTATTCATTATGAACCACAATCATGATATAGAAATAATAACTCCAATTTACGTACTGTCATTAAATATATTTTATTTTGTTAATTTTTTATTATTATCACTTGTTTCTTTTTTGTTTTAGTACCTGTTTGGGATTGCTTTTCAAAAGCACTTTAGAAAAAAATTAAATTTTTATATTTTTTTTAAATTAATATATTTTTAATGTTTTCAAATCATATGTTGATTTTAAAAATAATTTTTTAAAAATAAAAAATATTATTAATATATTTTTTTAAATAAAAAATATTTTAAAAAATAACTATAATCACATTTTTAAATAAATAAAATGAGAGGGGAAAAATGGGCCGAAGTGTATAAACAATGGGCTGGATGGTGGGAAAATGGGAGCCTTCGTTAGGGTATCAAAAACCTTTTAAGCCCTCTCTGCCTACCCTGCGCCATCTGCAATGCCCTTGTCACCCTAGCTAGATTCTCTTGCCCTTCAAGGTTTTGTAGCTCGTAATGTTAGATGGAGAATGGCAAATACTCTGTACCTTTCCAGATGTAATTATGCTTAGTTTGGCTGATAAATACATACCTTTTATGCTATATTCAAATTTTAAAAAGATGATAATAAAATATTTTTTATGAATTTACTAATAAAAACTTTGAGTCTACTTAAATTCTATTGGCAAAAACTACATCCCCCTGCCACTCAAGATTATACCACAGGAAAGTAATTATTGGTAAATTTCTAATTTCAAAGTGGAGGGCTTATTTTTCGTAATTTGATTAAATATATACCACTATTATTTTAATATCAACGTGAGTATATGCAGCCTTAAATGCTCAGAAGATGGTTTAATCGCGGAGGGCCTACACCCTACTATTGAATCTTGACAAGGGATTCTCAAGATGAGCATATATAATAAATCTAAATGTATATTTATGCAGGGAGGAACTAGAAATTGTACTTTGGAGTCAAGATGTATTGATACCAGTAAAAATAAAATAAAATGAAATTTTATTTTAATAAGCTCAATAATTATAACAAAATAAAATTCTTATTTTTTTTATATGTAGTATTCCATAACATTTCAATAAATACTAAAAGTTAAAAATGTTTAATATAAAC
>NW_011506989.1:0-1588 GCF_000495115.2 Populus euphratica
TATATATTGATATTGATGATTTTTAATTTAAATATTATAGATTTAATTATTATTATTGCATCATGATATAAATGAAACTTTATATAAGATATTTTTCATTGTTCTATTAAATTAACTACAATTCCATCACGTATAAAATACATCCAACAAGGATTATAGTTTTTTTTTGTTTTTTTAAACGTGCAATAATATCAGGTAAAATATAATCATGAATGAAATTGAAATTGCGATTAAATTTTATAAATGTTACGTCATCAAGCGATCTCTATCTAATTTATATAGTGTCATTGAATAATGTTAAGTACTAATTTTTCAAATAAAATATAATTAAAAAATAATAAATAATTTTTATTTTTTATTTTACTGGGTCGGACCCGATTTAATGGATGTTGAGCTTTGGACCAAAATTATAGAGCCGGCTACACTAAACAATATAGTATGCTAATTGCACTGTTCACTGCAGTTAACAAGAACAATGTATATGATGCTTTTCTTTCCCCTGTGTTTTGGACACAAAAGCATCGTGGAATCTATAAATAATAAATTGTGTTTTTTTACCAAATAGATTGTATTTACATTTTAAATAAGACGCAAGTACAACCTCGTTACCAAACATACTCTAAAAATTAATCTGGTAACCTTAAGAATAAGTAACAGTATTTAAATAGCAAATAATTGGATCATTGGCTATTCTCGTTAAGGTCTCACATGAATACTCCAAGTAAATTGAGAATTATATAATTTATATTTTATTTTTCTAGTAATTAAAAATTTTAAATTAAAATAATTTTTTAATATAATATTAGAGTTTTATTGGCTAAATAGTTATGACTTCAAATATCATTACCTTTATTCTATTTAATAGAAATTAAACTCAACATAGTGTGAGTATATAAAGAAATATCTTAGAGTCTTAACCTAATAGTTTAATTAAGTTTTTAAATTGAGATCATTTTTTAATATGATATAAAAATCTTGTTAATTAAATAATCATGAGTTGGAATCTTAGTACCCCATTATTCTATTTAATAAAAATCAAACAAAAAACAGTATGGGTCTATGCAAGTTTCGAATTCAAAACATTTCACTTGAGGAGATGCATTAGAAAATAATATAAATTATTTCTTGATATCTCACCTAACAGCTTAAGATATTAAATTGAGATGATTATTTAGCATGGTATCAAAACCTTATTGATCAAGTGATCATGAGTTTAAATTTTATCATACTCATTTTATTTTATAAAAATTAAATGCAAGGTAGTGTGAATCCATGTAAGTTTCAAGCTCATAAAATTTTTATTTAAAGAGATATATTAGAAAATTACATAAATTTAATAACTTAAAATTTTAAATTAAGTATTTTAAAATAAATACAAGATGACAATGAATCATCCATTTTATCTTGTTAATTTCTAAAAAGTCACGATAGCTAGATTTTCTCTATTAAAAGTGCTTTATTGAGACATTTTAACATAAAATACCTCAAAAGTTTTTCATCCTCAACTCCATTTTAATGTTCTTTTAACCGATAAATTATCTAATTAATTTTCAAAACCTATTTATACAACGAAACTCAAGATCTACAT
>NW_011506916.1:0-410 GCF_000495115.2 Populus euphratica
AATAGTACTAGTAGTAGTGGTAATAAAAAAGAAGAAGAAAAAGTTGATGAGAACTTTGAGATGGAAGATTAACGTAAGGATTAAACAATTATAATAATAAATATCAAGGTTAGAGATCCACTAATAGTATGTCAAACAAGTATAATATAAACTCTTATTATTCAACTAGAAACTACACATAAAGCAGGTTCCAATCAATTATAAATTGTTGATATAATTACATTAGTTATCATATTCGATTAATGCTAATACTTGTAAATCTTGTTAGGCATTCATGGTTATAACTTGTGTTAACAACAAATCAAGTTCCTTTCATAGCACAATATCATTTATACCATACAATTAGGTTATGAAAGTGTCAAGTATTTGTTGTACCTAGTGTTATACAACATAAATCTAGATTAACCATT
>NW_011506916.1:468-1649 GCF_000495115.2 Populus euphratica
AGTGCCAAGTATTTGTTGTACCAAGTGTTATACAACATAAATCAAGATTAGTCATTTCACAAGCAAAGTATTAAAGAGTGAACAAGATAACAAATATAAAACATGTTAGTATCAAACATTAAGATCTATATTGAGTTGACACTATACTAATTCTTACACCATTAGTATAACCTTTTCACCTTGACATAATAAACTTAATTAAACATAATGAAAGAAAGAAAAATAAATAAACAAGATAAGAACATAAATAAGATAAAAGTTAACTAACTAAAGGAAAGGAAATAAAAGGCATAAACTTGATATTAACAAAAGCAAAACTTAAGCAATACAAAGAGAGAAAACAAAAGCATGATCTTGATCTAGAAACCAAGATGCCTAAATGCATGGCAAATGCCTCCTTTTATAGGCTAAAATTGGGAACTATTGATTTGATGACTAATTGATAAGTGGGTGGCCAACTTTTGACTTGGTGACAATCTTTATCTTCTCTTGTCTGCCCAAAACGTCATTGATAACGTCAAAATTGGAGCCAGTTGCAAACATGAAAGTTGTAGGCAATTGTCTCAGCTTTCTTGTGTAAAAAATTTAAATTGTAGGCCTACGTCTCATCTATTTTTTAGATCTTAAGCTCCATATGAAAGTTGTAGGCCTATGTCTTACCTTTCCATGGGGCTAAACACTGAACAGTATTCGACCTGCAGGACAGATTCAGACTTCTTTGGCGTTACTACAATTTGGACTTGAAAATGGCATTTTTAAATCTTGGCCTTCCATGAAAGTTATAGGCCTATATCTTACCTTTCCATCCATATAGAGTAGACCTAAATTCGAGATTTACAGCTACAAATATGACTCAATTACCGAATAGTGTTCCGGTTTGGACTGCATCGGCATCTCTTTTCTAAGTTTGGCCATCTCTTTATCCTTGCAATTTATGTTCTTAAAGTCATCAATCAATCCTTTCATTTATGTGATAGGCCTGCATTAAAAATAGACATTTACCACAAATTAAACGTATCTTATATTATTAGATATGTTATTATAAAACATGCTTTAGTTAAAGAGTTATTAATACTTCAAATGCAAAATGATGATATAAAACCTTGATAAAAATACACTTTCAAGTACTAATCATTAACCTAGGTTAATCCAAAATATAATTATTTTAATTTAAATAAAAA
>NW_011506993.1:0-1584 GCF_000495115.2 Populus euphratica
TTGAACAATTGATTGACCAACTACAATCTTTCATTCCTGTAATTAATCTTTCCATAAGTCGCATAAATTGGTCAACTAAGGAAAGCCGTAAAAAGTTTAGACTAGATTTGAGCATTCATTTGTGAATCTTTGTGTCTTTTGGTTTTATTATTGTGTTTTGTTGTTACTTATCTTTGTTTCAGTGTGTTTCAGGTTTGTCAATGTTCGTTATTTCAGGTGGTATCTTTTATACTCTATCTTTCTACCTTTAAACATTAAGGACAATGTCTCGTTTTAGTTGGGGGGAAAAGGTAGTAGCTAAAAAAAAACTGTGTTTTCTATTTCATAAAGCATGTGCAAAATTGTTGTTACTATGATGGCAGAGTAAGGAGAACTTTTATAACTCTTGAGATGCATCTTAGTAACCATTCTTAACAAGGTCTATTATAATACTTCATGAAATATTCAGATTTACAAACTCTCGCATTGTTATTACTTAATTCTGCTCATATACTTATTTAACATGCATTCTTAAACCTTAATTTACACACACACACACACTTTAACATATGATTGTGGGTTGCATATTGGATTATTACATTATTTATGTTCTTTTATTAAAGGTAACAACTAAGGGCAAGAGATAGTATATAATTAAAAAAAAAAGAAAAAAAAGAAAAAAAAAAGAAAAAAAGAAAAAAATGATAATAATAAAAATGTAGATAAGTTTGGTTTCGTAGCCTCCCTAACCTAAGCAATTAAGCCCAAAGGGGTGTTTTAACACCTAATACCTTAAAGTCAATTGACTTAGGAGCTATTGGCCCAATGCGTGTTACATGGGTTAAGGAGAAAAGCTTAAGGAAATCAAACAATGTACTATCTACTTATCAGTATCTGCGACCCGAGTTACTAAGCTCGTAGGGGTGTCTTAACACCTAATGCCCTAAGACCAACTGGTTTGGGAGTTATTAGCTGTAAGCTCGTTACATGGGTTAAACATGCATGGTATTTTTAAATTATATGTGTATTTAAAAAAAAAAGACAAAAATAATAATCCCAACCCAAGGAAGTTAACCTTAAACATTAGAACAAAGATTTTGTTTTCTTCCAAGAAAAGCCCTATAATTATGTGTTGATACATTGAGCACAAAAAAAGGTTTATGAATAACTTGTTAAGAGGTATTGAGCAGGTATATAAAGTTAACGAGAGTTTGTTAATCTAGATAGATTAATGGAAGTTATATGATGAATACCTTGCTTTGTGGAATTTGCAAATTATTTTTCTATTTTAACGCTTTGATTACTAGGGACTTAAAAGTACATTTTTATCAAGGTTTTATATCATTATTTTGCACTTGAAGTATCAATAACTCCTTAACTAAAGCATGTTTTATAATAATATATCTAATAATATAAGATACCTTTAATTTGTGGTAAATGATCATTTTAAATATAGGCCTATCACATAAATAAAAGGATTGATTGATGAATTTAAGAACTGAAATTGAAAGGACAAAGAGATGACCAAACTTAGAAAAGAGATGTCGGTACAATCTAAATCGGAACACTGTTCGGTAATTGGATAATATCTGGAGCTATAGATCT
>NW_011506992.1:0-1584 GCF_000495115.2 Populus euphratica
ACTTTCTATGGAGTTATGTCATTCTTACAACTCAGGTTATAAGTTTTGCAAGTTAATCTTATTGAATCGATTTATTTTTTATTTTTTAATTAATATTTTATCAATTTTATCCTTCAATATTAAGTTTTTTTTGTTATTATCTTTATTTGCTTTTTATGAGAGCTATCATAATCTTAATTGTAACCCAGGTCATGATTTTTACAAGTTATCTAAATTGACTCGAGTTTTTTTTGTTCTTTTTTTAATTGATTTTTTTTAATTCTATCCTTCAATATTAGATTGATTGAGAATTAGACCTTATAATTTATTTTGATTTGCTTTCTATGGAGTTATCCTGGTATAATGAGCGGAGCTTGACAAGTTAACTCGGGTTGAATCAGATTATATTTTGCTCTCTTTTTGTTTGTTTGTTTTTTAATTTAACCCTTTAACATTGAATTGATTAAAAAATATTTTTTTTTATTTTTTAAATTTTTTTATAGGTTTATCACAGTATTATGACTTAAATTATAAGTTAAGCGGGTTAATTCAAGTTTTTTTTCCTTTTTTTAGTTGAATTTATTTTATATTTTATCTTTTAATACTGAGTTGTTTGGGAATTAAGCTTCATAATTTATTTTGGCTATGAAGTTATCTCAGTCTTATAACTCAGATCGCAAGTTTGATTGGTTGGCTCGGGTGGTATTTTATGTCCTTTTTTTAATTGATTTTCTTAACTTGATTGAAAATTGAAATTCATCATTTAGTTTGATTTGTGTTTTATAGAGTTATCTCAATCTTATGACTCATATTTAGCAAGTCATGCTAGGTTGACTCGAATCATTTTTTTAGTTCAATTTTGTTTTGAGTTTCATCTCTCAACATTGAATTGATTGAGAATTGAGTTTAATAAAACAAAATTATTTTTTTTCTATAGGATTATTAGAGTCTCATGACCTATGTAACAAATTTGATGGGTTAACCCAAGTTAATCCAAATCAATTTATATAATATGTTGTTATTTTTTTATTTAAAAAAATGATATCATTTTGATTATTTTTTAAGTTAAACTATATTTTTATCAATCAATAATTTTCTCTCTTTTTTTTATTATTTTTCAATGATTCTCTCTTCTCTCTTAACCTAGAAATTGAAAAATCATTTTTTTTTTTCCAATGATTCTCTTTTCTCTCTTAACCTAGAAATTGAAAAATCAACAAAATAAAATTTTGAACTACAATAAACTTTGATGCGAATTTTAGATTAGCCATGTGGTTTTGTCCTTTTATATATATATTGATCTTTTTTCTTTGAATTTTTTTTCAATTATAAAACTCAAAATAACTCATTAATTTGGTGACAAAATGATTCAATTGGGGAAAAATTAAGACTTTAATTTTAATAAATAGAGCATCAAATAAGCGTTGGACTTGTTCCCTAACATCGCAAGGACCATACCAAACCATCCAAAACAAAACCACCAAATCTAACCTTAAATTAATCTAATGTAAAATAATTAGATTGAAAAAAAGTTCAAGTGGCCAAAAAAAATTAAATGACAAAAAATAAAACCTTGAAGGATTCAATAGGAAAAAATTAGCAAAT
>NW_011507023.1:0-1554 GCF_000495115.2 Populus euphratica
TTGTAGGCCTATGTCTTACCTTTCCATCTATATAAAGTAGACCTAAATCTGAGATCTATAGCTCTAGATATGACTTAATTACCAAATAGTGTTCCGGTTTGGATTGCACCGACATCTCTTTTCTAAGTTTGACCATCTTTTTATCCTTTCAATTTTAGTTCTTAAATTCATCAATCAACCCTTTCATTTATGTGATAGGCCTGCATTTCAAATGAATATTTACCACAAATTAAAGGTATCTTATATTATTAGATATATTATTATAAAACATGCTTTAGTTAAGGAGTTATTGATACTTCAAGTGCAAAATGATGATATAAAACCTTGATAAAAATGCACTTTTAAGTACTAATCACACCCCCCTAACTAGCTTATTACTAGTCCCTAGTAATCAAAGTGTTAAAATAGAAAAACAATTTGCAAATTCCACAAAGCAAGGTATTCATCATTTAACTTCCATTAATCTATCCAGATAAACAAACTCTCATGAAATTTATATATCTTATCCAGATAAACAAACTCTCTTTAACTTCCATTAGTCTATCCAGATAAACAAACTCTCGTTAAATTTATATATCTGCTCAATACTTCTTAACAAGATATTCATAAACCTTTCTTTTGTGCTCAATGTATTAACACATAATTATGGGGCTTTTCTTGGAAGAAAACAAAATTTTTGTTCTAATGTTTAAGGTTAACTTCCTTGGGTTGGGATTATTATTTTTGTCTTTTTTTTTCTTCTTTTTATTTAAATATATATACATATAATTTAAAAACATCATGCATCTTTAACCCATGTAACGAGCTTTTGGTTAATGACTCCCAGACCAGTTGGTCTTAGGGCATTAGGTGTTAAGACACCCCTATGAACTTAGTAACTCGGGTCACAGATACTGATATGTAGATAGTGCAATGTTTGATTCCCTTAAGCTTTTCTCCTCAACCCATGTAACAAACGTTGGGCCAATAGCTCCCAAGTCAGTTGACTTTAGGATATTAGGTGTTAAAACACCCCTTCGAGCTTAATTGCTTAGGTTAGGGATGCTACGAAACCAAACTTATCTACATTTTTATTATTATCATTTTTTTTCTTTTTTTTTCTTAATTATATACAATCCCTTTCCCTTAGTTGTTACCTTTAACAAAAGAACGTAAATAATGTAATAATCCAATATGCAACCCACAATCATATGTTAAAGTGTGTGTGTGGAAATTAAGGTTTAAGAATACATGTTAAATAAGTATATGAGCAGAATTAAGTGATAACAATGAGAGAGTTTGTAAATCTGAATATTTCATGAAGTATTATAATAGACCTTGTTAAGAATGGTTACTAAGATGCGTCTCAAGAATCATAAAAGTTCTCCTTACTCTGCCATCATAGTAACAACAATTTTGCACATGCTTTATGAAATAGAAAACATAGGTTTTTTTTTTTTTTAGCTACTACCCTCTCCCTCCAACTAAAACAAGACATTGTCCTCAATGTTTAAAGGTAGAAAGATAGAGTATAGAAGATATCACCTGAAATAACGAACATTAACAAACCTGAAA
>NW_011506995.1:0-1582 GCF_000495115.2 Populus euphratica
CGAAACTAGTATTGTGAAAGATACTTGGATCCTCAAATCTCAGTGCTCCATTTAATGGAGCCAACAACCAAGATCATTCATGTCAAGGAGTTAAAAGGTCGGCTCAGTTACGTGGAAATTGGTCCACCCAATCCTAGCCTTGGACTGGATTACTCAATTCTCGAACTAGCAGACGTCACGGGGCTCCATACCAGTTACAGTTAGCATCAGGAAATGGTGCATCTTATGCCACGCTATATTGTTTGTTTGTCGGATGATTTTTTTTATAATTTTTCAAGAAATTTTTAGGTAATGATAGTGTTTTTAAATGAGATAAAAAATAAAACTCGAATCATTAACTTAACAATTTAATTAATTTAATAACATGATCGAAAAAAAAACATCAATGGTAAATAAAATAAACAAAAAATAATAATTAATTATAAAAAAAATGAACTACGCAATCCTACTAGAAAAAAAAATATTTGTTAAAAACTTATAGTCGCTCTGCTTTTAACACTTCCTCACCACCGAAAAAACTCATTGAAATAATTTTAATATTATTGCAAAATATTACATCATGAAACTAAAAGAGACCATGTGCATTATCAGAGTAATAATTTGAAAAATAAATTAAATAAAATATTATAAAATAAAATTTTTATATTTATTTTTAATTAAAAAGTATAATTTTTTTAAAAAAAAACCTAAATTCAACAAAGAATGACAAATAAAAAAATTAAAATAACCTAGCTCATTTTAAAAACTTGAAAAATGATTATATAAAAAGCAAATGAAAACATAACGAAGCCTAATCTCCAATCAAATAAATGCTAAAGGATAGAACTAAAAAAAATAAGCTTGAAAAAAAATAAAAAAATAAAAACTAAACTCGTGTGAATCTACCAAATATGGGTTGATTTACTAAACTTGTACTTCATGAAATTTTAAATCGGTGATCAATCAAGAAACTTGATTCCTAACCAATTTAATATTGCCAGATAAAATTAAAAAAAAAATATTAATTTTAAAAAAATTAAAATAAAAAAATATTAATTAAAAGAATGAGGATAAAATACATCAAAAAAAAACTAAAAAAAAATAAAATCACAAATATTAGTCAGGAGAATGTGGATCAAATTTGACTGGTAGAAAAAATTAGAGGATGAAATTCAAAAAATATATAATTTTATAAATTATTTTAAATAAAATAAAAAATAATAAAAAATATATACTAATTATAAAAAACAAATTAAATGATTGTTTTGAAAATCTAGAAGATTATGCACAAAAATCAAGGAGAAAGAAAAAAAAAAAAGAAGAAGGCATTGCCTCCAACTCGGAGGTTAATAAACCTCATACATCCTAGATGATTCCAATATAATCGCAAAAGGCAACATTTAGCAGCCAAGAAATGTTGTATGCATAGTTCAAAGAGCGCGAACTTCTTCACACACCTGTCATTTTTATTTTTAATTTATATTTTATATTTATTAAAATACTATATCAATTTTCGATCAACTTGATTATAACTAAAAAAACTATGATGAAAATATAAAAGAACCTTTCGACATAGATTAAATAATTTTTGCTTGTAATGGTG
>NW_011500586.1:0-1390 GCF_000495115.2 Populus euphratica
TTCTTAATCCACTTGACAATGTTTTTTTTGTTTGTGACTCTTGGTTTGCTAGTCTCTCTTGCCCTGGTTAAATGGCAGATTACGGTAGTCCATGACTCTTAAGTCGATTCTTTCAGCTTCATATGATAATTGATATCTGTGTAAATATTTGTTCAATTCCTTGTTCCTTCTTTTCTCTTTGCATCTCTTTTCCACTTCTCATCTTAAAAAATGGACACCACTCTTGCAAAATTAAAGAAGTATTTTCCTGTTTTGCCTCAAAATACGATTACAAAAATTTATCGAATTAGGTTTGCAAGACTGAGGTTGTTAATAAACTATGAAATTCTTGAAGAGACTTGCTAGCTAATTGAAGCAAAGGTCCGATTATCAGATGAGTTTTCCAATTCTTTCATTTCACACATGTCTGGAACAGGTAAAAGCACTTTTACAAAGAAACATCGTGCAAAATGACTGAAAGTCTGCAATTGATGTGCCAGATGGACTTGCAATGCACAATGTTGTTCTTTAGGAATGGTATCTGTAAACTGTGAAGATAAAATACTATTCATTAAGGATGGCCTGAGTAAGGGGTCTTTAGATAATCTTTTATTAACTCTTGAGATAGATAATCTTCTATGGACTCTTGAGATGTATCCTAATGGAGATGTGCATCGTGCGATTCATGATTTATGGCCAGTATTCTATAAAGTACAACTGAGTTCTATACGATTTAATTCTGCACGGGTCATTCATTGCTAAATAAGATGTTAAAAAGAAGTGTACAATAATTTATTTTTTCTTGAATAAAATACAAAATAGTGATTGTTTCGCTATTAAAAAAAATTGAGAAAGAAGGACGGGGTAGGTGTAGCCCATGATAATTATTATAATAATAATAGTGGTAAATAAATAAATAAATAAATAAATGGAGGGGATGGCGATGAAGATGGGTATTCTGATGATCTTGGACAAGTGGGGATGGTCTGTTCATGAATTGAGGCTTTGGAATAAAGGAAAGTTTCTGAAGTCTGAAGGATTTATTAATTTGGTCGAATAAATTAAGGAAATGGGCATGTGATGTGTGGTGGAGTACGCTGCCCTGAATGTTCTTTATAGTTTATCTTATGGTATGATTAAAGTGACACGATGCATATGGTACTTTGATTTCTTATTTTTTTAAATCCCAACCCAAGAAAGTTAACCTTAATTACATTAGAACAAGAATTTTATATTCTTCCAAGTAAAGCCCCATAACTATGTGTTGATATATTGAGCACAAAAGGAAGGTTTATTAATATCTTATTTAAGAGGTATTGAGTAGATATATAAATTTAATGAGAATTTGTTTATCTGGATAGATTAATGAAAGTTGAATGATGAATATCTTGCTTTGTGGAATTAGTATTTC
>NW_011500586.1:1575-5425 GCF_000495115.2 Populus euphratica
TGAGATTTACAAGTATTAACATTAATCAAATAAGATAACTAATGTAATCATGTTAATAATTTATAATCTGATTGGAACCTCCTTTGTATGTGGTTTCCAATTGAATAATAAGAGTTTATACTATACTTGTTTGACATACCATTAGTGGGTCCTCTAACCTTGATATTTGTTGTTATCATTGTTTAATCATTACATTAATTTTTCATTTCAAAGTTCTCATCAACTTCTTCTTCTTCTTTACTACTACTACTACTACTATTATTATTGTTGTTGTTGTATTATTGTTATTTATACAATTAACCTCCTTGTGGTTCAACCTCGGTCTTATCGGGTTATTTATTAATTTAACACTCTTGCACTTTCGAGAAGACATCAATCTTTTGGTCGTATCATGTATATACAAGTAATTGTGATTGTGACTCACATCTTTCCTTGATTTTACATCTAAGAACGGCTTAAATGCCCTCTATAGATTGGGGATAGGCTTTTCATTTAGTTTTCTTAAAAACTAGCAAACCAGGTCTTTTTTAGTCAAATTCACAAGATTATGACAAGCATGTTCTTTATGAAAATTAGATTATAAATCATAAATTGCACAATGCATATCTCCACTAGGATATGTCTTAAAAGTCAATAGAAGATTATCTAAAGATTTTTTATGTTTTGAAATAAATGCTAACTTTTGACAATTTTTACAAGCTTTGCAGAACATATCTATCTAAAGATTTTTTATGTTTTGAAATAAATGCTAACTTTTGACAATTTTTACAAGCTTTGCAGAACATATCTATGTCTTTGAACATGATGGGCCAATAGAATCCATATTATAAGATTTTTGCAGTAGTTTTTTTCAACAAGAAATGAATCCCATGTGCATAAGAAAAACAAAGTTTAATAAAAAGTCTAATAAGACTACTTACCTTATTGTCGGGATTGTATTTTTAAAATATTTTATCAAGACAATATTTGAATAAGTGAGGGTCATCCCAATAAAAGTTCTTCACTTTGTGAAAAAACTTTCCTTTGTCTTCGATATTCCAATGAGCTGACAAAAATCCTAAAGCAAAAAAAATGATATTTTTAGCAAACCAAGGTATTTAACTAAGAGAAAGTAAAGATTCAGCAAGAAAGTAATCATCGATTGGTATGATGTCGGATGTCGAATTTATTGTCAATCTTGATAAAAGATCCGTATTAACATTTTCGATGCTTTTTTCATTCTTAATTTCTTCCTGTTTGAAAGTTTCAAAGATTTCAAAATCATGATAGATTTCCTTTTGTTTGGTCATGGTATGAGAAAATAGAAATACCGGTTGGGAATCAATATTTTTTTTTTACAATGTTCAGGGTTAAGCCCTTCCTTACCCTAAAAGATTGACTCATCATCTTTCTCACAAGGTTCAAGAATTGGTTTTTCAATAACTTTACCACCATAGAGAGTAATGAGTGATTGGACTTGATCCATGTATTGGCTTTGAAAGTTGCTTGCATTTGAATTGTCTTGCCTTTTGTAATTTTGCTTTGGTTGAGATGAAAACTTACCTTTCTTCTTAGAAACTAAGAGTGGATGTGAATTTTGCAAGAGTATCTTTAAAATCTATTATGCTTTAAGCAAGTTGAGTATTGATTGTCTCTTATTTTTCAATGAATGCATGTAATATGATGGAACCATATTATTCGATAGTTTCACCCATGTTTAACTAGTTTTTTTGCCTTTTTTTAATATATAAAATTCCTTGATATTCTTTGTTTTATGTTTTGAAGGGGCTTTTGGATGAAAGATGCAAAAAAGAGTAAATTGGAGGTAATTTGGTAGATTTAACCTTCAATCAATTTTTTTATGCAAAGCGTGAGCTCTAGAGGTCGAAATGAAATTATTTTAGTGGCATTAAAAGGCTAACATCCATACCTTTATGAAAATCTAAGGCAAGAAAATAAAATAAGAAAGATCATGGATATCTTAGCCTTTAAATTCAAATCTCACAATCTGCCAGCGTTGACCTTCTGTCATTTCGACTTAAATATCTAGAGCTATAGAATACAATTGATGTAAACTCAATTTTTTTGAATTTTTGACTCAAAGGCCTATAAACGCTCCAAATTTTAGCCAAAAAAGATCTCATATATGAGGAAAATATGATTTTTCAATGATGACAACTGAATTCTGCCAGGAAATAGGTTTTGTAATGAAACATGTCCAAATCACGTTTTAAAGCATCTAAATTGATATTCAAATTTTTATTTTAGTAATTTAAATTTTCTATATTAAAACGTAAAGATTTCATCCCATCTAAATTGATATTCAAATTTTTATTTCAGTAATTTAAATTTTTTATATTAAAACGTAAAGATTTCATGCAAGACTATTTCTTATTTTTTAGAAAATAATTATTTTAGAAGAGCACATACCGATTTCAAAGAAAGGAAGCGATATTGGACAGGAATAGGATGCGATCGACCTTTACCTTAGTAGTGATAGAGATAGCATAGCTATAGACAGGGGCAGGGCCTGAGATGGATTCTATATAATAATAAAGGGAATCGCTTTGATTGATTGCTTGTGACAGCTTATTGATGCTCGTTAGCGGCCTCAAACCAGAAATTACAAAGGCGGGCCTACGAGAGAAATGAACTTTACATACTGATATCGCATACCAATGGGAAGGAAAAATTGCACCGCTCCTCCTTATCTTCTGCTTGCCGTCCTTATAAAAAAGATTATCTTTTTGTTTGTTACGGTATCCCTAAATCCTAATTGGTCGAATGAATGAAGCGTGCTTCTTCTCTTTATTCCTTTTTTATTGTTATTCATTCTACTCTTTTCTTCTATTTCTCTTTCTTTCCATAGGTAAGCTCTTAAGGTTGTTTGTTAGAGTTCTTAACAGAAGGCCTTTCAGGGCGGAAATGTTGTTAATGAATAAGACTAAATAAGAAGGTAGTTCCTTTTTCTTGGTTGTGTAAGCGAGCGAAGTGAGCCGTTAATCATCGAGGGAGTGGCTTCTTTCTCCTCCCCTTTCTATCTCCCTTGTCTGCCTAAGATGAGGGTGGGCCGACCACTTTTCTGCACCAATCTGTCCTCCTACATCTTTTTTAAGGTGTAGCTAAAGCGTAATTTTTTCTTTTCGGGCTTTCCTAATTTCCAATAACTATTAGCCCTTTTCCTCGCTATTTAAAGCCAAGCCTTTCTCTTTCCTATTCTCGCCTTGCCTAAAGAACCTCTATTGGGGCATAAAAGCCTGATTTTAGGCTTCCCCTATTATGGCTTGACTCAACAAGCTTCTGCTCTGCGACTTGCTTTGCTTAAGCTTAAGCCAACCTATCTATAGTGTCCTTTGGGAAAGAAGACTGATTTTTGATTAGTTCAGTATAGGTGGGAAAGACTCGATACTTGTTATAGCTCTTGTAACTACTAGCTCCCTAGCTATCATATTAGTTGTATTAGTTAATGGCTCCAACCTTCTTGCTTGACCTAAACCTTCAAATTGCAACAGATGCAGCAGGAGCTAAAAACAACTTACTACTTAAACTCGCTACTAACACTTGGCGTTTAAAAGCAAATAACTACAAGATAATAAGGCCACAATAACAGTAAGGGAAGCTGAAACTGTGGCTTTATGATTAGAACATAAAAATACATTTTTATCAAGGTTTTATATTATTATTTTATACCTAAAATATTAATAACTCCTTAACTAGAGCATGTTTTATAATAACAAGTCTGATATTATAAGATACCTTTAATTTATAGTAAATACTCATTTTAAATATATGTATTCTCACAATTCAAATGATTGGTTGTTGTGATTAACTATTGAAGTGAAAGGACAAAGAAAAGGCTAAGCTTACGAAG
>NW_011500586.1:5688-6315 GCF_000495115.2 Populus euphratica
TCCAAATGATCTGAAATTTGGTGGGTGGAAGGAAAAGAAAATTTCCAATAATTTTCAGGGGAAGACCAACTCAAATTCGGATGGTAGAAATGACATTTCATCCAAACAAGTGCATGAAGGTATCCACCACTTCCATTAGCAGCACTACTCAATATTTTAGACATATCTCAAGATGTAGTTCTCCAAAGGACTTAAAATTTGGTGGGTGGAAGGAAAAGATAATTTCCAACAACTTTCATGAAGAACACTTTGCCAAATTTTGATTGCATAAATGTCAATTCATCCATCTAAAGTGCTTGAGTGATGCTATCCACCAAATCCATTAATCAATAGTTAGCCACTACATCAATTATCAATTACCAAATGAATAGTTCTGAATTTTAGCCTGTAAAAGGAGGCATTTTCCATTCATTTATGCATCATGTTTTTCATATCAAGATCATGTTCTTGCTCTTGCTCTTTCTCTTTATATTTTTGTAATGCTTAAGTTTTGCTTTGATTAATCTCTTGTTCATGCTTTTCATTTCCTTTATTATACTTAGTTAAGTTATATCATGTTTATGTTCTTATATTGTTTCTTTAAGTTTTTCTTCTTCATAATGTCTAGTTGAGTTAATTATGTCAAGG
>NW_011500586.1:6615-12280 GCF_000495115.2 Populus euphratica
GTTATGTAAATAAGATGATTAATATGATCATGTTGATAATTAATAAAGAGTTTATACCTTACTTATCTCTAATACTATTAGTGTATCCTCTAACCTTGACATTTGTTTGTATCATTGTATAATCTTCACAGTAATCTTACATCTCAATGTCCTCTTTAACTCATCTTCACCACCATTATCATTGTTGTTGTTGTTCTTCTTCTTCTTCTTCTTCTTCTTCTTCTTCTTACTCGTATTATTATTTATAATTTATATAGTTAACTTTCATGTGGTTCAACCCCAATCTTGCCAGGTTATTTATTACTTTGACATTCCTGCACTTAGGATAAGACATCAACTCTTTGATTGTGTCACTTCACTCCTACTCTCTTACTTAAAAAGCTTATACGAAAGCCTCTGAAGGCCTGATGCCATGCTAGTCTACTAATCGAGTCTGTTCAATCAATGTAGCTAAGCAAGTAAATCTGTAATGAATAAAAGAGCAAGCCAGTAAGCCGATAACGAATCCAACAAGGAAGATTTCAGCTAAGCCTCGTTTAGTTGATTCCCCCTCTGTCTCAAAGCAGATGAGTTCGTAATGGTCTTTTTTTTTTAAGGTTGTTATCAAGGTGGTTGTTATAGCTCTTTCGGTTGTTGCCCTTTTCTTCTTTTTTTGCTGCTCCTAACTCTAGTATAGGGGTTTTCAGGAATACGTCCTATGGTAAGGAGCTCTTTTTCTATTCCTTCATCTGCTGTTTTAGTCCCTCCTTTCTTAGTATTCCAAGCTAAGTGGTTTCTTCAGCTGCTGAAGCAAAGGTCTTTTTGCCCTATCGTCTAAGGCTTCTGCAGGGAACCAATCTGATCCATAAATAGATCTCCTGTTAGGTTGGCCTTACCTGCTTTCCAGCTTGCCCTTTCCTCCTCACAATAAAAACTTCCCTTTCTCCTTTTTCACTTGAGATGAAAACATTTTTCCCCTATCATCTAAAGGGTTCGCTTCCCTCTCCTCCCCTGTAATGGCAGCAGCCAATCGGTAGTTGAGACCCTATCATTAGGGATTGCTCCACTTCAACCTTACCAACCCAAGTTGTAGCTCTTAACATGGAATGTGCTCGCTGTTGTAAGCGATTTTCCCCAAGTTGTGGCTTTAGTTGTTAGCTTTTATCTCTTGCCAACCTTTACTTTAAGAACCACAAGTCCAAAGCGAGTTTTCGTGCCCCGCGTTTAATCGGCTCCTCTTTATCTTTAGTCTTAGAATTTGTTGCTAATTCATCCGCTATATAAGTTTTTGGTGTCCGGAGACTCTTTGTTTAGGTTCCTTCATATCACTTTTTTGTTTCTTTTTCTACTTGTTTGGGGCGAAGAAAGCCGAGGATCGGCGAGTGAGGGGAGCATCAATCGGTGTAGCTAATGCCGTAATGAGTGACCAAGGGGAACGTTTGGAGTGAGGTAAGTCTTCCATAATTGGAAGGCTAGGGAAGGAGCGTAGTGAGTTAACAAGTGCAAACAGCCCTAAATGAAATGGTCAATCGAGCGTGACATCTCTTCTTTGTTTCCTTTGTTGTTTGTTTGTTTGTGGGGCTCCTAGTATTAGGTTTATTAGAGTTTCATCCGCTTATAGCTGATCCAATATCCGTAATTCATCTTGTGAGTTTCTTTTTTTTATTTGTTTACTATGAGTCGTGAAGCTTGTTGAGGTGGGTGAGCGAGTGTTATATGTAACCTTAGTGTGCCCTAAGGTTGTTTGTAAGGTAGCTCGCTTGTTTCCTTCTTTCGTATTCCGTCTTAGTAGGAACTCCCCTAGTAGCTTCTATTCCCCCTACCCAGTAAGTCTTCCTTTACTGTTAGCTCCTTATCTAAGGGGTAAGCCCCTGTAACTACTAACAAGAGCGGTCGCTACTAATGTCCCTCATCCACCTATTAATATGAAGAAGTGGGCTCCTTCTGACCAATATCCATTCTCAAAGATGGATGTGTTGAAAGTCCTATTAGGACCTCTAATAGCTGAAGAGTTGAGTTCCTTTTATATAGATGCAGTTTTGTTTTCTACTATTTTAGTTAGATCGTCTGTAACTTCCGACTGAGTTAATTATGTACGTTGTCCCTTATCAGTACCACTTTATTGATGACATGCCTTGATTGTTCCCTTTCATTCTGAGGCATACATGCTGGATGCGGACATTGAATGTCCTCACTGATCAACCGCTCATGAATGAACACCAAACAACCACGCTTTTGACTAGTCCTTTATGAAATGACTTTTCTAGATCAAAATGGTAGGAATTGGGTCCTGACATGTGCCTATTGAAATACCTAAAAGTATTCCTTCACTTTCCTTATAAAGGGCATTACTTGATTTACATGAATGTCGAACCCCAATAAATGAGTATTGGTTCATGTCTTAATCATCCCATTGTTTTCAAATAGACATGCCATATTGGCTTTCTCCGAGGCCATAAGAAGGTAGTTGCTTAAGGACCATATAAGTAACGAATAAAGGAGTTGTTGCCGCTCATACAGCAGGGCATATGTAACTAATGAATAGAGAAGGTGGTATCCGTGTCCCTTAACTGTTAGCAAAGATGGACTTGTACCAACTTCAATAGTCTCTAATATGCCCCCAAAGCTGTAACCACAGTGTATATAAATTGTTTACGTAAGAAAGAACTATTTTGTAAAATAAAAATTAGAGTTTTTTAGGATATAAAAAGAATGAAAGAAGAGAAGGGTAACCAGCCAAAGAGAGAAAAATGTCTCTCTCCTTTAAGAAACTTGAAATTATACATTCCTCCTTCTTTTTGATTAGTTGTTCAATAAACATGCAAGGCTAAACTCATTTTCTTAGTTGTAAGGACATGGAAACCTTCGGATTTCAAGAACTATGAGATTTATTTTACATTTTCTTTTTAGTTTATATGATGAATATGTTTGTTCTCCTATGCTTATTTTTTTCTATGATTGTTTATTTTAATTGCTAGAGTAGATTCTAACTTATTATTGTAGACAATCTATTGCTAAGTTTAATATCAAAACCGGAGATGTGGTATCTGAACTTGTGAAGCAACTGAGTTTAATAATTACGGTGAATTTATGTTATTAATCTTAGGGAGAACATTTAATCAATTCAAATATAGACTGTGAATAATTATGTTTTCTTGATTAATCAATTTATCTAGTTATTAAGGCTGCCATTGAATTAAATTACTATTACAGACACTATGCTTGTTTGATGGTTGAGGTTAGTTAAACAGCAAAATCGTTAACTAACCAATGTTAAAGAGAGATAAATATTCAGAATATAAATTAATGTTTCGTTTCCATGATTAGTTTTGATTTCTATATGTGGATGTGTGCTTGCGATCAAGGTTTGTTCTCTTGATAATTTTTTCATTTTATTAAATTTCATTTGATAGTTTTTTTTTTCTTTTGCTTTAGCCTAGATAACATCTAAACCTCTCAAATTGCATATTATTTATCATAAAAATTTAACTTGAACCTTCCTCATGGGATCGACCCCTTGCTTGCTCTATACTATCTTTTATGTTGTGTTTGAAGTTAGGGTAATTAATTTGTGCGACTGCGACATCACAACATAATGTTTTCTCAAGATTTATTCTAGGAGATGGAGTATAAGAAGGTGCATATTCATGAGAATTTTAAAAATTATAGTGTGTTTGAATCAGTGGTTGTGAAGCTTGTGCATTATTGTTATCACTCTTCCAACTGAAATTTGGGTGATTTCTCCAACCAGTGTTCTATATTTGCGAGTATGGGTTATAATTGAGCCTTTGAAAACTGTTTAAAACATGAGATTTTTTATAAAGGCATTCACTAAAAGAAGATAAAGTTGGACAATCAATGGTTGAGCGTTCATTGGTTTTAGAGATTTGTCTTGAATAGATTTCAATTGACCACTCATTTTCAATTCTAATGCCTCAACTTTTCTAACCAAAGATGCAAACTTGGGTTGGAGGTCATGATCCTCTGTAAAGTTGTACATACCACCATTAAAAGTATGAGGTTGGGTTTTACTTGGTACCTCATAAGTGCCTATAGTGTCCTAATTTTTAGCATTTTTAGTTAGCAAGTTTAGGTAGTCCGGTGCTTTATTAGGGTTTTTATCTTAAAAAATTTCATTGCACTTCAATTTCATAATTTGTCTATCTTTAGGTGTTAACCCTTTGACACAACCAAAAGATTGATGTCTTCTTCCAAGTGCAGGAGTGTCAAAGTAATAAATAACCCAGCAAGACCAAGGTCGAACCATAGGGAGGTTAATTGTATAAATTATAGATAACATTAATATAACAACAATAATAGTAGTAGTAGTTGTTGTTGTTGTAGTAGTAGTAGTAATAATAAAGAAAAAAAAGAAGAAAAAGAAGTTGTGAGAACTTTGAGATGAAAAATTAATGTAATAATTAAACAATGATAACAACAAATGTCAAGGTTAGAGGATCTACTAATAGTATGTCAAACAAGTATAGTATGAACTCTTATTATTCAATTGAAAACCACGCACAAAGGAGATTCCAATCAAATTATAAATTGTTAATATGATTACATTAGTTATCTTATTCGATTAATGCTAATACTTGTAAATCTCATCAGGCATTCATGATTATAACTTATGTTATCCTTGCAATTTAAGTTCTTCAAGTCATCAATCAATCCTTTCATTTATGTGATAGGCCTGCATTAAAAATAGACATTTACCATAAATTATAGGTATCTTATATTATTAGATACATTATTATAAAACATATTTTAGTTAAGGAGTTATTGATACTTCAAGTGCAAAATGATGATATAAAACCATGATAAAAATGCACTTTTAAGTACTAATCACACCCCCCAACCAGCTTATTACTAGTCCCTAGTAATCAAAGCGTTAAAATAGAAAACAAATTTGCAAATTTCACAAAGCAAGGTATTCATCATTTAACTTCCATTAATCTATCCAGATAAACAAACTCTCATTAAATTTATATATCTGCTTAATACCTCTTAACAAGATATTCATAAACCTTTCTTTTGTGTTTAATGTATCAACACATAATTATGGGGCTTTTCTTGGAAGAGAACAAAATTTTTGTTCTAATGTTTAAGGTTAACTTCCTTGGGTTGGAATTATTATTTTCTTTTTTTCTTTTGTCTTTTTTTGTCTTAAAAATGAAACTTTGGGATTTGATTTCCTTAAGCTTTTCTCCTCAATGTTTGATTTCCTTAAGCTTTTCTCCTCAATGTTTGATTTCCTTAAGCTTTTCTCCTCAATGTTTGATTTCCTTAAGCTTTTCTCCTCAATGTTTGATTTCCTTAAGCTTTTCTCCTCAATGTTTGATTTCCTTAAGCTTTTCTCCTCAACCCACGTAATAAGCGTTGGGCCACTAGGTCCCAAGTCAGTTGACTTTAGGATATTAGGTGTTAAAACATCCCTTCGGGCTTAATTGCTTAGGTTAGGGAGACTATGAAACCAAACTTATCTATATTTTTATTATCATCATTTTTTTTTATTTTTTTGTTTTTTTCAAATTATATACCTCCCTTAGTCATTACCTTTAATAAAAGAACATAAATAATGTAATAATCCAATATGCAACCCACAATCATATGTTAAAGTGTGTGTGTGTAAATTAAGGTTTAAGAATACATGTTAAATAAGTATATGAGCAGAATTAAATGGTAA
>NW_011500586.1:12436-13491 GCF_000495115.2 Populus euphratica
GCACATGCTTTATGAAATGAAAAACATTTTTTTTTTTATCAACTACTACCCTCTCCCCCTAACCAAAACGAGACATTGTCCTCAATGTTCTAAGATAGAAAGATCCAGTATAGAACACATCACCTGAAACACCAACAAACCTGAAACACACTTAAACAAATATAAGAAACAACAAAACACAATAATAAAAGCAAAAGACATAAAGATTCATAAATGAAGACTCAAATCCAATCTTAGATTTTTACAGCTTTTCTTAGATGACCAATTTATACGACTCATGAAAGGATCAATTATAGGAATGAAAGATTGTAGGTGGTCAATCAATTGTTCAGCAGTAGCAGCAGAGATTATGATTTGTCGTACTGAATATGTTAGAAATTCATGTTCTACAACATGATCAACAAACGACAACAACTTATCATAATAACCATTAACATTTAACAAACCTATGGGTTTATGGTGAATGTGTAGTTGGGCCCAGGAGGAAAAATGAAATATCTCTTTCAATGTGCCTAGACCACATGATAAGGCAATGAAGGCATCACCATGGTTAAACATTGCATTTATTCGAGCAGACATTGTGGAGACCTGTAGTTCCTCTCTAATTGTTTTTTCAATGATGTCCCCTTGTGCTAAAGCTTTGGAAATGACCCCCAAAACTTAACTACCTCCTAAAAATACAGTTATTAACACTTCCCATTAACCCAATACCGCCTTCTCCATACACTAAATGAATCTTTCTCTCAACTAACATCTGACCAAGATGATTTGCTAATTCTAAAAACTCATTTTCTTTTCCAGGACTAGATCCCAAAAACACAAACATTTCTTATTTGAGGACCTGAGGACCTTGCCATTTCTATACACTTCTATATTTGTTAATTGTATGGGTTGAGTAGAAATGAAAGGAAGGAAGAGAGAATTTTATAGATGAGAAATTAAAAAGACAATCATACCACCTATATGTAGGCTAGTTGGAGTCTCACACACACACACACTCTCTTTTTATTTATTTATTTATTTACTTTTGAAAAAAACTGTGAATGCACAGGTAG
>NW_011500586.1:13830-14005 GCF_000495115.2 Populus euphratica
ACATGGTGGGCTAATAAAATCTACTTTGTAAGATTTTTACAGTTGTTTTCTTTGATGAGAAATTACTCTCATATGCCTCATAGTGATAAAATTTAATGACACTACTTACCTTATTGTCGGGAATACATCTTTGAACTATTCAATCAGAACAATAATTGAATAAGGAAAGGACATT
>NW_011500586.1:15358-15922 GCF_000495115.2 Populus euphratica
GAAAGAGTTTGTTCTATGAGAAGGGAAAAACTTCTTTAAAAACTGTTGTTGCATTTCATCCCAAGCAAGAATGGATCCAATCTCAATTTTTGTAGCCATGTTTTAGCTTTATCTTTTAATGAAAAAGAAAAAAGCTTTAATTTGATGGTGTTCATACTACAATTTGAGTCATTATAGGTGTTACAGACCTCCTCAAATTCCCTTAAATACAAGTGTGGATTTTTCAAATTTAAGCTGTGAAAAGAAGGTAAAAGTTGAATAATACCTAACTTAAAATTGAAATGAGATGCATCTGGAGGAAAAACTATACATGATGATGCGTTTGTTCTTGTGGGATTCATGTGGTCTCTAAGAGTTTTAACACGATTATTCTCATTATTCTTATTATGAAGGGACTGGTTATCTTCTTCGGCCATATTTTCAGAAAATGATGAGTTACCCTACAAAGTCCACCACTTAATGTACGTGACCACACTCTCATGCACCTATGGGAACAGAATGAAAAAGAAGAAGAAAGCAAAAGGAGGAAGAAAACAAAATAAAAAGAAACAAAAGAAAAGAAAC
>NW_011500586.1:15995-16209 GCF_000495115.2 Populus euphratica
AAGATTGATGTCTTCTCCCAAGTGTAAGAGTGTTGAAGTAATAAATAACCCGGAAAAACAAGGGTCAAATCACAAAAAGATTAATTGTATAAATTATAAATAACAATAAAACAACAGCAACAACAACAATAATAGTAATAATAATAGAAATAGTAATGATAATGATGATGATAATGATAATAATAATAATAATAAAGAAGAAGAAGAAGAAGGA
>NW_011500586.1:16376-19469 GCF_000495115.2 Populus euphratica
AGATTATATATTGTTAACATGATTATATTAGTTATCTTATTCAATTAATGATAATACTTATAAATTTCGTTAGGCATTCATAATTATAACTTATGTTAACAAAAAAATTAAGTTCTTTTCATAACTCAGTATCGGTTATACCATACAGTATAGGCTATTAAAGTGCCAAGTATTTGTTGTACCAAGTGTTAAACATGAAAATTTTAGGAAATTGTCTCATCTTTTCAAAAAAAAAAAATGGAGGTCATTTGGACTTTTAAAATTCCAGATATGGGCAAAACATTGAATAGTATTTGGGTTGCAGGATAGATTCAGACTTCTTCCTTGTTGCTAAAATTTAGACATAAAAATGACCTTATTAAACTTGGGCTCCATATAAAAGTTGTAGGCCTATGTCTTACCTTTCCATCCATATAATGTAGACCTAAATCTGAGATCTATAGCTCCAGATATAAATTAGACCTAAATCCGAGATTTACAGCTCCAAATATGACCCAATGACCAAACATTGTTCTGGTTTGGACTGCACCAGCATCTCTTTTCTAAGTTTGGCCATCTCTTTGTTCTTTCAACTTCAGTTCTTAAACTCATCAATTAATTCTTTTATTTATGTGATAGGCATGCATTTAAAATGAACATTTACCATAAATTAAAGGTATCTTATATTATTAGATATGTTATTATAATATTTTTCTAATCTAAGAAAATATTTTTTCTTTAAAAATTCTCCTTGTCAATATCTCAAAAAAATCTAATCGTGATCCTTCAAAAGAGAGGAGAAAAAAATAGAAAAGGAGTTGGCATACCAACTATACAAGATTTAATTATAACTAGAGATATTAATTATTTCTCAAATCACTTGTAGCAAAATAAATCTCCCAAGGCAAGACCCTAATTCATTCATCTTTATACTAAACATCCATGGCATCAACATATTCTTACATGTTTTTTTCTTTGTTTGTTTTTGTCTCCAGTACTTTGCAAGTCTTATATGCAAGGTATCCTAAGATCCATTCATATAAAGTAAACCTAAATCCGAGATCTAAAGCTCCAAATATGATCCAATTACTGAACAATGTTCTGATTTGGACTGCACCAACATCTCTTTTCTAAGTTTGGTCATCTCTTTGTCATTTCAATTTCAGTTCTTAAACTTATTAATCAAACCTTTCATTTATATGATAGGCCTACATTTAAAATGAATATTTATCACAATTTAAAAGTATCTTATATTATTAGATATGTTATTATAAAACATGCTTTAGTTAAGGAAATATTGATACTTTAAGTGCAAAATAATGATATAAAACCTTAACAAAAATGCACTTTTAAGTACTAATTACTTATAGTATCAGACTTGTTATTATAAAACATGCTTTAGCTAATGAGTTATTGATACTTCAAGTGCAAAATGTTAATGTAAAACCTTAATAAAAATACACTTTTAAGTACTAATCAGGTGGTATCAAAGGGAGAGCATTAAAAAGATTAATGTTCTAAAAAAAATTCAAGAGTCTATCCTGTATTTTAGGGGAGATAAAGTAAGAACTTGAAGTGTTAACGGCGACAATCAATGCCCAACAAGTTTCAGAAAAAAGAGGACAAAAAAGACTGCAATGATGATATATAAAATAGAATGGCTGCAACTTTCATCCAAAGCTGTTAGCGATGATTGTTCGCAAGAAAAGAGCTCTAAAGGCTTCAAAAAAAAGGTAAGGCATTGTCCCCTCAATTCTTGGTGATTCAAGGACGAACCATCTTGAAGAGAGAGGGAATGATAGGATCCAGGCAAGTTCAAATTCATATTTTTATGTAAAATGTGGAACTATCCAGTTTTACAATAATAGTCATAATTCTCAATCCGACCGTTGGATCGGGCTAAAATCTAACATAAAGTCTTTTAACATGTTTTCCTACTTTGTTTTAAAATTGCAAATCAATCGGAGTTTGGAAAAGCATTAAAATAAGGGTCAACAGAGGCTGTATAAATTTTGTTATTTACTTCTTTTTGACTGATGGACTTTCTAAATTTTGTTATTTACTTCCTTTTGACTGATGGACTTTCTATTTAGCTATGATTCTTTTCCTAAAAGGATGTAGCAAATTATTTTAGGAATCTCCTAGTTCTCCAAAGATCTTTAATGGGCTACAACATAGTTTTCATGTGTGGCAAGGTTTCATAAATATTTAAGAATCCTTTCTTACAAGGATTCCTTATTCATCCTAGCTAAAAACAAAAGAAAGAAAAGAAGATTTCATTGAATTAGAGGGCCCTAAGAAGGACAATATAGAGACAATTGACATATATCCCTTTATGCTATCATTAGGAGTCCAAATCCTAAAACTATGAAGGTAGAAGTTAAACTAAATGGCCATAATTTTATAGCTTTAATAGACTTAACGACATGCATAACTTTTTATATCTAGGAGTGGTTAGAAGGGTAGGGCTAAATGTTTATAAACATAAGCCTATCAGAGAGAATATTGCTAATGGCTTGAGGTTATGGAATGAGGGAAGTTGTTCAAACATCAAACTATTGCTTCAAAGTGATTAATTTATCACACATGTCTATGTTATTCAATTGGGAAGGTGTTATATCGTTTTGGGAATCTAGTGGCTCTAAAGTCTTGGGCCAATTCTTTAGGATTTCTTGGCTTTAATAATGGAATTTCAACAGGGTGGTAAAAGGATCTAGATTAAAGGTATAGGAGTTGGGAGTTGAGAAGTCAAAGGTAAACTATGGTTTAGCATTTTTACAAGAGATGAGAAAGGTAGCATATGGCTTGATTTTATAGATTTGAAAGGTGGGTTCAGTTTAGAATTGATTCCAAAACTAGTTAAAGACCTACTGTTGGAGTTTGAGGAAGTGTTCTATGAGCCAAAGGGGTTACCCCCAAGCAGGTCACATGATCATTCTGTAGTTCTAAAGGAGAATACTTCTCTAACAACTGTATGACATTACAAGTACTGACACGACTAAAAGATTGATGTCTTCTCCCAAGTGCAGGAGTGTCGAAGTAATAAATAACCCGGAAAGACCGGGGTCGAACCACAAGGAGGTTAATTGTACAAATTATAAAAAACAATTATAA
>NW_011500586.1:27124-38340 GCF_000495115.2 Populus euphratica
TTATTCTCATTATAAAGTGATTGATTATCTTTTTTGGCCATATTTTCTGAAAATGATGAGGATACCCTACAAAGTCTACCACTTGATGTACGTGACCACACTCTCATGCACGTGTAGAAATATAATAAAAAAAAAGAAAATAAAAGAAGAAGCAAGAAAACAAAATAAAGACAAACAAAATAAAAGAAACAAAGTTATATACAAGAAAAGTGAAAAGAGGAAATAAAATAAATATTATAATTTATCACCAGTCCTATTAGTTGGGAAAATGGATGGTTCCTGAAGAATGTGTGTAGACTATCGTGCACTCAACTAGAAGATAGTGAAAGACAAATTCATTATACCAGTGGTTAAGGAATTATTAGATGAGCTTTATGGTTCTCAAATCTTTTCTAAATTAGACTTGTGGTTGGGTTTCCATCAAATTAGGATGGAGGAAGATGTTTCCAAGATAGCCTTTAGAACTCATTAAGGGCACTATAAATTCCTAATGATGCTTGTCGGTTTCATAAATACCCCTTCAACCTTTTAAGGACTGATGAATGATATCTTTTGACCCTATCTCAGAAGGTTTGTATTGGTTTTTACAACATTTTGGTCTACAGTCAGAATGAGGAAGAACATGTGAGGCATTTAAGGGTGGTATTTTATACTTTGGTGCAACATAAGTTATTTACAAAATGATCTAAATGTAAATTTTCAAGCAGTGAGATCGACTACTTGAGTCATATTGTCTTGGGTCAGGGGTTCGAGCTGACCCTATTAAGGTGAAGTCAATGATCAATTAGTCCAAACCAAAAACCCTAAAATCACTAAGGGTTTTTTGGGCTTAACAGGCTATTACCAAAGGTTCATCAAGAGTTATAAAGCTATTGCTAGTCCATTAACTAGACTTTTAAAGAATGAGGCATTTAATTAGGATTCTAAAATAGATCAACCATTTGAGCAATTAAAGAAAGTTGTTTCTACCCCACCAGTCCTAGCACCACTTGATTTCAATTAGACTTTCATAGTGAAAGGTGATGCTTTAGGTTTAAGTATTGATGTTGATTAATGCAAGGAGGTAGACCTATTTCCTATTTCAAAAAAAGTCTCAAAGGTAAGGAATTATCATTATTTACATATGAGAAGAAATTTTTGGCACTAGTTATTACTATTTAGAAGTGGAGGCCTTACTTATTGGGTTAAGCTTTTAAGGTTAAGACATATCAATAGAGCTTAAAGTACATTATGCGCTATTTCTAAACTGCTAGTTAATTAGATCGATAAATTAAATGATAGTTATAAAACTGACTCTGAAATTAAAGAAATCCTGTAACAATTAGATAAAGAGACTATAGTCTCTTTTAAATAACAACTCAGGGGAAAGGTCTTGTATTACAAAGAGAGAGTCTACATAAGTAAATTCAACCCTATAAAAGAGGCCATCATGAATTATATCCATAATAGCTTAATATTTGGACACACGAGTTTTGAGAGAGCACTTAAAAAGGTAATGAAGGATTTCTTTTAGGTGGGAACAAAGACAAAGACGTAGACTTATTTTAGGCAATGTGAAATCTGTCAAAGAGACAAAAGAGAAAATATTAAACCTTTTAGACTTTTACAACCTTTACCTATACCGACCGCACCATGGTCCTCCATATTAATGGATTTTATAGAAAGTTTATCGAAATCATACTACTATTCATTAATCTTGGTGGTTATGGATAGGTTTACCAAATATGCTCACTTTATTTTTATGTCTCATCCTTACAATGCTACAAAAATAGCCAATTTGTTTTCACAATATGTAATGAAATATCATGGGCGACACGACCAAAAGATTGATATCTTCTCCTAAGTGTAGGAATGTGGAAGTAACAAATAACCTAGCAAGACCAGAGACGAACCATAGGGAGGTAAACTATATAAATCGCAAACAACAACAACAATAATAAGTTAAAAAGAATTTTGAGATGTAAGATTAATGTGAGGATTAAACAATGATAGAAACAAATATCAAGGTTAGAGGATCCACTAATGACATTAAAAATAAATGTAAATGTAATATAAATTATTTTTATTACTCAACTGGAAACCACACACAAAGAAGATTCCAATTGGATGATTTGTCATTAATAGCTTATTATAAATTGTTAATATGATCATATTAATTATCTTATTTAAGTAATATCAAAATTTTAAATATTGTCAGGAATTCATGATGCTAACTTATGTTAACAACAAATCAAGTTCCTTTCATAGCACAGGTGTAGGTTTACCATACGGGTTGGCTATGAAAGTATCAAGCACTTGTTGTACCAAGTGTTATACAACACAAATCTAGATTAACTATTTAACAAGTAAGGTATTAAAAATTAATAAGATAAAAAATGATAAGACATGTTAATAGCAAGTTGTTTAGGATATAATCATTGAAGTCCATATTGAGTTTATATTATACTTATCTTAACACTATTAGTAAAACCTTTTCACCTTGACATTATAAATATAGTTGAACATTATGAATAAGAGAAACATAGATAAACAAGATAAGAACATAAGTATAGTAAAGGAAATTGATGTGAATTTCTTAATCATGTGGTCATGCAACCCGCACACAAAGACACTAATTCCTGAAAAGCCAAGTAAATCAGGTTTTATAGGAGTGTGACATAAAGATAACTTGTACCTAGGCACCAACACTATTGGAAATAGAGACCCCCACCCAACGAATATTGATTCATGAATGAGAAGTATAAGGATGACACCACGAAGATAGTTTTTCTTCGAGAAGTCATTTTTCAATTATTTAGAGAACCATAGAAGGGAGATTATCTCACTAACACACACACACACAAAGTGTGGCAAATAAATCTCCACTTAAAGCAATGGCGTCCTCCTGTACTTCCTCTATAAAAAACAACTCTGAACCTCTACACCTATGAAATAGGCCTTAATTGCTATCACATTTAAAGCAAAACCCCTTACTTATTTTTTCCTTCACATGTGCTAGAATGAGCTTTTATATAAAAACTGGTTTGTTTTTAACATTGGGCTAGACTGACATTATATTTCAGTATTAAAATCTAGTAGAACTATGTTTCCAAGTCCTTCTCATAATAGTCAAGTTTTCCTCCTGCATTTTAGCTAATCCATAAATAGCCACTAAGTTCTAGGGGTTTAATATCCTTACTCCGATCTTGATCTCTTCCTTCAACCCTCTTAGAAAACAACTGAGTCGATGAGAGTCAGATAACCCCCTGGCCTAATTCGAAATAATCTCGAATTGGGTTTTGTAGAGCTCTAATATTGAAGTTTGCTTAATGCTTAAAATGGCCTCTATTAGATCATGATATGATGATGTCCCAAAAAAATTGATAAGCTTCTACAAAAGCCTCCTAACTTGTAAGAATCCTTGTTTTTTCAAGCTCTTGATACCATTTTATAACTTTTCCTTTCATATGGAAACTATCTATAAATAGCCTATATTAGGTTGAGGTATTGTGAAAGTTAAAGAATTGATTGGCCTTGTATACATATCAAATAGGATCATCTCCATTAAATCAAGAAAATTACAATCGAATTGATTTAAGCTGAACTTGTTGGATTCTTTCTTACAAAATTACTTCATGCCTTTAATTCCATTGATAGTGGGAGAATTTGGTGGGGAGCTAGTGATCCTTTTTCTTTGGCTTTAGACATCTGATCCATTTTGGCAAACATAGTTCTTAATTATTTAACTATATCATCCAATAATTGTTGTTAACTTTATTGGTTTTACTGTTACGTCTATAGGTATTGTTTCATCCTTATTACTATCTCTATTAATTATGAAATTTTAGTGCCTTCAGCCCTTTTTTTTTTTTTAAGGAACATGGCTCTGATACCACTTGTAATGATTATGGATCATTGTTTTTAAAGATGAGAAGTAAATAATAAAAAATAAGAATTGATGGAGTGTCTTTGTTTAATCTAAATTAAAAAAAAAACTAAACAATTAAAATAGAAAGTATTAGGTTTGAAAGAACAAAACTGTAAAGAACAACTTGAGATAATAAATCCTAACTAAATTTTGTAGGTATATTCGATGTAGCCCAAGCCTTCTTGGGTGAATGTGATTTGCTTCAAAGCAATTTCTGGCCTCCTCTACCCCTTCTATTTATTAACTAAATCTTAGAATTTGAATTTTGAATTCCAAAAGGAAAATTTCTGGCGAGAGTCCTGGACTCATTTGTATGTTGTCCACATCTCCTATATAAATAATGTCGTTGCTTCGGTTTTGAGGGAAACAAAATATCCTTATCACAAATCAACCAAAGATGAAATAGTATGTTCCAGCCTTTCATGTAAGTCTTTAAATGCATCCAAACCACACACATGTTAATCTTCTTTATTTCTTGCAGGTTTGCTTGTGTCCCCACCATTATCTTTTTCATTTCAGAACATAATGGACCACAACCACCAAGGACCCTACTGGACCACTACATTTTATCTTTTTTTATATTTTTCAAAAAGAATAAAATTAATTGCAAAATCACAATTAAGTTGATCAGACGACCAATTTATAAGACTATTTAAAAACTATAAGTCCACCATGACATAAATCATGCGTGATGTTGGCCACAATACATCTCATTTAATCAACACTTTTATAAATAGTCAATGTTGCCTTCTGAGCTTCCCATACCAAGTAATTATTCTATATATATTCATTAAAAATCAATTAGTAGTCATCAGCCACAATAAAATTATTCTAGTATTTAATAAATGTAAAAAAATATTGCATACCAATCAATTATGTCTCTGATACTAGGGGGTATAGTGCATCGAGTTATGTGGATGTCCTAGAAAACATGACAAGGTCAGTGTAATGAAACGATCTATAATGGATATATACCATGCCATGTAAGTATCTAAAGCAATCGCAGGTTGTCACTCCTTAAAAACATGATCTCTCATAGCATTCCAAAGATAAAAGTAAGACGCATGAATTACCAACTAATTCTCCTAACACTTACTATGACAACTAATATTGTGCAGCTTCTCTCTGGTATCAACATAATCTGGTATATACTGAGTTAGTTTAAATTGTCGCATTACCCAATCTGGACTATGCATCTTAACAATGTCAAAGGAATGTAGAGGGACTTGTGCTAACCAAATGTTAAATCCCTCACGGCATATAGGCAAAGCTGAAAGTATTAAGTTCTTCATATATGGCATACATATAACCAATCAGAACATATAAAATAATTATTTAAAATAATCAATTAAAATTAAATAATTAACCTTAAATAACAAAAAAATTAAATGCATTTGTAATATATATCTAATGCGACTATTGTGCATCCAACTCATCCTAATAAAACTCATAGACATGAGGGGGATTTACTGTGAAATGTCTATCCCCACACCATCTAATAAGACAAGCCACAAAGTTAATATACTTTTTTATATTTAATTTATATAAATAATATATGAATTATAATATAATATATTATTAACTGAAACTAATGGAGAGTGGCATATGAGTGACAACATCAAACATGTTATTATCCCAATTCTCTAGATGATCGATATGAATATACTCTTATGACCAAAGCTAAATTAATGAACATTGAAAATTATAATTTATTATTAAAAATTTCATTAATTCTAGTAATCAAATTATTTAAAATTCATGTACATAAAGAAATAGAAGACACCCTTGTAATTTGTCTTTTCTTTTTTAGACATGTTTTGCATGGTTACCGGTATAGATATCTGCCCCTCTCTATAATTTGAAATGGCCTAAAAATCATTAAGTACCATTAAAAAGTGCAATGGAACTGCATTAGCAGCAATACTCATGAAAATAACTCCTCTTAACATGTGAAATAAATATGCCTAAGTGACACAACCAAAAGATTGATATCTTCTTTTAAGTGTAGGAGTGTCGAAGTAATAAACAACCCGGCGAGACCGAGGTCAAATCACAGGCAGATTAATTATATAAATTATAAACAACAACAATTGTAATAACAACAACAGCAGCAATAATACTAGTAGTAGTAGTAGTAGTAAAGAAGAAGAAGAAGAAGAAATTAATGATAACTTTGAGAGGAAAGATCAATGTAAAGGTTAAACAATGATAACAACATATGTCAAGGTTAGAGGATCCACTAAAGGTATGTCAAACATCTACCCAAAACATCATTGATAAAGTCAATATTGAACCACTTGAATATGAAAGTTATAGGAAACTATCTCAGCTTTCCAGGAAAAAAAATAAAGGTTATTGAGATTTCTAGAACTCTAGATATGGGCCAAAAACTGAACAGTGTTTGGGCTGCAGGACAGATTCAGACTTCTTTGTTGTTGCTACAATTTGGACTTGAAAATGGCATTTTTAAATCTTGGGATCCATATAGAAGTTATAAGCCTATGTCTGAACTTTCCATCCATATAAAGTAGACCTAAATTTGAGATCTCCAACTCTAGATATGACCCTATTACCCAACAGTATTTCAGGAATGACCCAATTACATAAACATCATTAATAACGTCAAAATTGGAACCACTTGAAAACATAAAAGTTGTAGGAAATTGTCTCAGCTTTTTAGGAAAAAAAATAAAGGTCATTTAGACTTCTAGAACTCTAGATATGACCCAATTACCGAACAGTGTTCCGGTTTGGACTGCACCCCCATCTCTTTTCTAAGTTTGGCCATCTCTTTGCCTTTGCAATTTAAGTTCTTAAAGTCATCAATCAATCCTTTCATTTATGTGATAGGCCTGCATTAAAAATAGACATTTACCACAAATTAAAGGTATCTTATATTATTAGATATGTTATTATAAAACATGCTTTGGTTAAGGAGTTATTGATACTCCGAATGCAAAATAATGATATAAAACCTTGATAAAAATACACTTTTAAGTACTAATCACTCATTTTGCCCCTCTCTCTCGGTTTTGGTCATCTCTCTCTCCCTCTTCCTCTCTCAATTTTAGTCTGTTTTTCTCTTCTTTTCCCTTGTTTTTATAGGCAAAAACAGGGGAGGTAGACATGGTTGGGGCCGCCACTGTGCTGCTGTCCCGAAACGCCCAAGGGGTACGTCCCCTTCCTTCTTCCACCACATGGCAAATAAATGGGTTGTAACGTCTTTTTGAGCGAGAGTTGGCGGTGGAACAAAATAAAAATCTTCTTTTTCTTCTCCTATTTCTCACGTCCAAGGGAAGAAGAAGACATAGGTGTCGTTCAAAACAGCACCGTTTTGAGCTTCCCTTTTTTTTTTAATTGAACAGTGCATGAAATAGCATTGTTTTGGACAAAATGCGCCATTTCACTTAAATAAAATGGAGGTAAAAATGTTTGAATTTTTATATTGGTCCTTAATTTATAATTATTTCAATCAAGTCCTAAATTGCAATTTTGATTTAAAAATCAATGCAATTGCATCCCTGCCAAAAATTCAGCAGCGGCCCTGAAGTTGGCCATCTTTTCCACTTTGGTCCTTGGTCTTGAATGTATGCAATTTAACCTTGAATTGATAAATAAACTTCTAATTTCTTCAATTGGATCCATGATCCGGTTTTAATTATAGCACCTCTATTTACGCGCCTTTTCCATTTTAGTTCTTGGTTTCGGATTTCTTTAAGTAAGTCTCTAATTAATTAAGCCCATGATTTGACCAAATTAACTTTTAAAAATTATAATTTGACCCCAAAACTTTAATTTCTTCAAATTAAAGCCTAAATTGACTCCAAAATCATTTTTTCTTTTAATCAAACTCTCCATAAATTCAATTAAACCTTCAATAAAATTTAATTGAGTCCATAAACATCTGATTTTGAACTTTTCTTACTCAAATTGAATTTTCTTTGTTAATAGGGCTGTCATTAGTCATTAAAATACTGTCAAATTTTAATCTTTATATTTTTTAACCTAGTCAACTAATTTTTACCTATTTTTTTAGCGCGCTGCCATCCTTTTTTCATTGTTTATATTTTTTTATAATATTTTTATATGTTCTTATTTTTTATGCAAGGGCTCAAAAATGGGTTATGACAACTTCATTGAAGAAATCCAAAACCAAAGACCAAGTTGAAAAAGATGCGTGAATGTAAGGGTTGAAATTAACCAAATCATTGGTCAAATTGAAGAAAATTGAATATGTGATGGTCAATTAAGGGTTCAAGTGCACAAATCAAAAACCAATGGCCAAGATGAAAATGACGATGAACTTTTGGGCTGATAATTGAGTTTGATAGGGGTAAAATTGCATGAAATTAAAAGTTTGGGAGGCAATTACGAGTGCAATTAAAAGCAATTGAAAGAAAAGGAACTAAAGTGAAATTTGTCAAGTCCCAAATTAAAAACCCTAATTTTTAGGGTTTAGCTTAAATAGTGTATCATTCAACCACTATTTAGCTTCTTCTTCGGCAGTTTTGGTTGATCGAGTAGACACTTTCAAGTGAATGAATATGGCATTTTCAAACATCTTTGGAGTTATAACCTCTATCATTAAACTAAGAAATACCCATCTACAAAGATCAATTACTCTTATTAAACATTCACATCCTATTTTCTTAAAAAAAAAAAAAAACCTCAATAGCTCACATCCTATTTTCTTAAAAAAAAAAAACCTCAATAACATCTTGTCCTCGATCAGCCATCACTATATTTTTTTATTCTAGACTGATCGAGTTGGCACTTTTAAATGAATGAATGTAAAGCTACAGACCTCCTAATTAAGTATAGTTTTAGATTATGATGTTAAGTTCCTTAGCTATTTTTGGAAGACTTTATAGGGAAAATAAGGAACTAAATTTTTTTTTTTCAACAACTTGTCATCCTCAAACAAATGGACAAACTTAGGTAGTAAATAAAACTTTATCACAACTTTTGTCTAGATTCAACCAATGATGTTTCTCCTTTTGAAATTATTTATAGGTTTAATTCACTAACACATATAGACTTAATTCCTTTGCTGTTAGAAGAAATGATAACTTTAGATGATGAAAAGAAAGCAAAAATGGTGAGACAAATTCAAGAGGGATTTCAACTGCAAATAGAGAAAAGGAACATGTTATACACTTCTAAATCAAATAAAGTGTGTAAATAGGTTATTTTCCAACCCGATGATTGTGTTTGGGTGCACATGCATAAAAAATAATTTCCTAACCATAGGAAATCAAAGTTATAGCCCCATGATGATTTTCATTCCATGTTATAGAGAGGATCAATAACAATAGCTACAAAATTGATCTTTTAAGTGAGTATGATATTAGTGTCACCCTTAATATTGTTAATCTTACATTATTTGACACAAGTTTTCATTCAAAGTTGAATCCTTTTAAGGAGAGCGAGGATGATGTGGATCATCCTATGAACACCAAGGACCCATTACACATCCCAAATGGGCCCATCACAAGGTTCAAAGTGAATGCATTGAAAAAAGAACTGAATGGACTGGTTGTGCAAGTTTTAGTCAAGGTTGAACATAGGGATCCTTTGGAGCATTAAAAGGAGGCCTTAATACATTTAATCCATGTTTAAGACTGGCTCAATCCACCCTTATTTGGACCATGAAGTTTCAACAACAATGCTTGTTGCGATATCGTGGTCGCACAAATTAATTACCCTAACTTAAAACACAACACACAAGATAGTATATAGCAAGGAAGGGGTCGATCCCACAAGGAAGATTTAGTTCAGATTTTTATGTTATACGTTATGCAATTGGGGGGTTTTGATTTGTGATGATCTAAACTATGAAAGAAATTAAACTAGCAAACAAAATCAATTGAAATTGAAATTTATAAAAAAAACAACCCTTAGCGGCAAACCCCCACCCACCAACAAAAATTAGAACCGATCCTTGAAACTAAAATTACAGTTTATATTCTGAAATGTGATCTTTTCTTAACATTGATTAATTAAGGGATCCGCCATATAACTAATCCTAACCATCAAAGTGTTTACACTAATGATTCAATTTAATGGCAGCTTTAAGAACTAGATTATTTAATTAAGATTATCATACAAGCTATTCGCAGCCCTAAGAACTAGATATTTGAGTGTTCTCCCTAAGTTTAATAATGTAGTTCCGCCACAATTATCAAGCTTAGTTGCTTCACAAGTTCATATATCATAACTCCGATTTTGATATTAAACTTAGCAATAGATTGTTTACAATAATAACTTAGAGTTCGCTCTACCAATCATCAACAACAATCATAGGAAATATGCATAGGAAAACAATCATAATCATTCATAACATAAACTAAAAATAAAAGGAAGAATAAATCTCACGATTCTTGAAATCCAAAGGTTTGTTGTGTCCTTGCAACCAAGAATAGAGCTTAGCCTTGCATAACTATTGAACAACTACTCCTAAAGAATGAAGAATGCATAATTTTTAGTTTCTTAGAGGAGGGGGGCATTTTTCTCCTCTTGGGTGGTTGCCCCCCTTCTCTTTTCTCATTCTTTTTATATCCTAGGAAACCCTAGTCTCTATTTTACAAAATAGTCCTCCCTTAAGTTAGCAGTTTACATTTAAGTACTTCAATAACTATTTTCCCTAAAAAGGAGAAATAGCCTTGCATGAAATCTTCAAGCTCTGACTTAGAGGAGCTAAGTTGCTGATATAAAAACTTGGATGTTGGCTTAGAAGCTTTGGCATGTAATTTGGACTCGTTTCTTCACAAAACCTGTTTGGTGGCAGAATTCAATTGTCATCTTTAAAAAATCATATCTCCCTCATATGACATCTTTTTTGCATTAAATTTGGAGAATTTATATAACTTTAAGTCGGGAATCCAAAGAAATTGAGTTTGCATCAATTGGATTTCTGTAGCTCTATATATTCAAGTTTGAATAGCCAAAGGTCAACACTAGCAGATTGCGAGATTTGAATTTGAAAGCTGCGATTTCCATGCTCTTCTTCATTTTATTTTGTTTCCTTATATTTACAAAAAGGTATGGATGTTAGCTTTTTAATGTCATTTGAATCTCTTCATTTTGACCTTTAGAGCTCACGCTCTGCACAAAACATCAACTGAAGGTCAAATCTGCCAATTATCTCCAATTTACTCCGTTTTGCATCTTTCATCCAAAAGTGCCTTCAAAACATAAAACAAAAAATATCAAGGCATTTTACATATAAAACATGGACAAAACATTAGGTAAAAGTGGGTGAAACTATCGAATAATATGGTTACATCAAATACCCCCACACTTAGCTCTT
>NW_011500586.1:39206-39657 GCF_000495115.2 Populus euphratica
AAAACCAAAATTCTCCCAATACCCCCACACTTAAAACACAACATTGTCCTCAATGTTGAAATAAAAGCAAAGGAATATAAGAGAATGACATAAAATAAATTAAAATGCGAAAAGATAAAAGATAAGGAAAAAGAAAGCAAATCTTTTTTTTTGTGTATGCTGAGTTACCTCCTAGTAAGCGCTTTTGTTTTATGTCATTGGCTTGACATGTGGCATGTTCATTCTTCATATATTGGTTCAGCTAACTCTATAGAAGCGGTGAGTTCTGTCGTCCAACCTTCATAGAAAGGTTTCAAACGATGCCCATTGACCTTGAGTACTTTGTTAATTTCTAAACTTGTAATTTCAACTGCATTATAAGGAAAAATATTAGAAACAACAAAAGGTCCAATCCAACAAGAGCGCAACTTTCCAGGAAAATGTTTCAAACACGAATGATAAAGAAGGACTT
>NW_011500586.1:39677-39845 GCF_000495115.2 Populus euphratica
CGTGATGGGGTAAATGACTCGTGCATCATGGAGGACAATTTGCAAAGCTTCTGAGTCATACATGTTTCGAGGAACACATATATGCCTCTCCATCTCTTCTATCTTAGTAAAATCATAGTCATAGCTCAAAGCTATGCTTAATCCATCCTCGCTATCAAAATCACAAAC
>NW_011500586.1:40025-40531 GCF_000495115.2 Populus euphratica
AGTAGTTTTCAAGAATGGTCTCCCAAACAATATAGGAGTGTTGTTTGATGAATCACAAGAATCATGTTCCATATCAAGAATATAAAAGTCACATGGAATGACCAAACTATCAATCTTGACTAGGACATCCTCTATTACACTAAGTGGGTAAATAAAACGACGATCCGCAAGTTGTATTACAATGCTAGTTTGGTTTAAAGGCTCAAGACTAAGGGAATCATAAACATGTTTGGGCATAACACTAATGGATGCACTTAAATCGCACAAGGCCCTTTTGAAAATAGCATTACCAATAACACATGGGATAATAAACGCACCTAGGTCTTTTTACTTGAAAGGCATATTCTATTGAACAACAGTAGATACAACTTCACTCATACTTACAATTTCATGACCTTTCAGTTTAAAAGCTCTCTTGGTACTACACAACTCCTTCAAAAATTTGGCGTATTTGGGAATTTGCTTGATAACATCAAGCAAAGTAATGTTGAATTCTACTTTCTTGT
>NW_011500586.1:41011-42153 GCF_000495115.2 Populus euphratica
TAAACATGTTTGGGCATAACACTAATGGATGTACCTAAATAGCACAAGGCCCTTTTGAAATTAGCATTACTAATAACATATAGGATAGTAAACGCACCTGGGTCTTTTTTCTTCAAAGGCATATTCTGTTGAACAACAGTAGATACAGCATTACCCATACTTACCATTTCATGACCTTTCAATTTGAAAGCTCTCTTGGTAGTACACAACTCCTTCAAGAATTTAGCATACTTGGGAATTTGTTTGATAGCATCAAGCAAAGGAATGTTAAGTTCTACTTTCTTGAAAACCTCTAAAATATCTTTTATTTTATCCTCTTTCTTTGACCTGGAAGAACTCATAGGAAAGGGTAGAATTATTTTAAAACTGAAATTCATTAAGTGAGGAGTTACCTTTGGAGTGTTGGTCGATGTTTCAATTTGTAGAGGAGAAGGATGTTCCTTCTTTGTACTCAATTCGGTTTCTATCTTTTCTTCTTCCTCCATCTCAATTTGTTTTGACCTTTTCTCTTCAAGTTCTTTCCCACTTCGTAGCAAGATTGCACTAACATTCTCTATTGGATTCAATGCTTGAGAGGGCAATTTTCCATTCATTTGTGCTTCCAATTTCCCCACACTTGAAGCTACTTACCCCATTTGTTTTTCCAAGTTGTGAATACTTAACCTTGTTTCCTATTAAAAAGACATGACATTTTCTTGCAAGGTAACAATATTAGAAGCCAAAGTTTTCATCATCCCATGAAGATCATCATTGGATGACGACCCCATAACATTGGAGTTTGTGAATGGAGGGGGCTGTCTTCCTTGATAATTCTGTTAGGGATGGAACTATCGGCCTTAATTGCCCTTTTGGGATGGGTTGCCATAGCGGAAGTTGGGATGATCTCTCCATCCAGGATTGTACATGTTGGAAAAGGGATCATATTTACTCTAGGGCTGTCTGTTAAATGCTCCATCAATTGTATGAACTTGTTCAATGTAATCTTTTTGCATTGTTGGGCACATATCCGAAGCATGTCCTTGTAAGGAGCATTTATTATAAACTTTCACCTGCTGCACATTTCCGCAAGTCAAAGAACGCACAAGAGAAGTAAGATCATTAACTTTATTTTTAAGGTTAGAAATACTTACCTCATTTACTCG
>NW_011500586.1:42891-43035 GCF_000495115.2 Populus euphratica
AAGAAATTAAACTAGCAAACAAAATCAATTGAAATCGAAATTTATCAAGAAAACAAACCTTGAGTCAGGAACCACATCCACCTATAGAAATTAGAACCGATCCTTGAAACGAAACTCCAGTTTATATTCTGAATTTTTATCTTT
>NW_011500586.1:43224-44521 GCF_000495115.2 Populus euphratica
TCAAATCTGCCAATTATCTCCAATTTACTCCTTTTTGCATTTTTCATCCAAAAGTGCCTTCAAAACATAAAACAAAGAATATCAAGGCATTTTACATATAAAACATGGACAAAACATTAGGTAGATGTGGTTGAAACTATCGAATAATATGGTTACATCAAGGTTGTTAATTTTATATCAGTTTCGGCCAACCTTATTATATGATATTTCCATGTAAGGAGAAAACACAGCAAATAAAACAAAGGAATCCAAGCTAACAAACACATGTGGTGGCAAACTTTCCTTATTATGCAAATAGAATAATTCAGCAATTTAATTGTGTTTTCAAGTATTGAAAGGATACCAAGAGGTGGCAAAAAGAAGCATTAAAGGCAATATCACTTTCCTTCCAAAACAAGGATAAATACAAGGTTAAGATTATAATCTTATTCTAACATGGAAACCAAAGGGGCAACAAGTTCTCATTTAGCTCCTAGAATTATTGGGCAGCATTATAAGCTATAAATACGTATTGTATCAGACCTACAATGTTTTTTCTTGTTCTTCTTCTTCTTTTTCTTCTTCTTCTTCTCTTTTCACGGCTTATCTTCTTCTTCTTCTTCTTCTTCTCTTTTCACGGCTTATAAAGACTTAGGACATTTAGGCTTTATTTTATTTTGTTAGCTACAACCTAAGGCTTGTTTAGGCTTAATTAATACTTTATTTTTAGTTAGGATCCAAGGCTTGTTTGGATCAGGGTTTGAGCTTACTAGTAAAGATTTTGGATTAGTTTTTGTAAGTGAATCAATTTAGCCCACAAGAGTATATCCATCAAGGTTAATTTCTCAAAACTATTTAAACATATGTAAGCCTAAATTTTAGCACCTTCAATGAATAATACTTCTGAAATTTTCAGTTTAACATGTGAGAGAGATTCTTGCATTATGTGATTCTTGAACAAACAGAATTTAACTTATCGAAGATTAACTGGTTTTGTGGCATTATTTAATTTCATTCTAATAGTACCGGTGTCTTGGGATAAGTTTATATTGTGTCACATTTCTATTAGATCTCTTTTAGCTTTCCAGGATCAAATATTAATCTTGATTATGAGTTGTGTGATCATGTGATCATAAGGTTCACATCAAGACCTGTAGTTATAGTAGTAACAGGTGGTGTATAGTAAGTCAGGTGATCGATAGTTATTGTACTTGTAAAAGTTCCTTTTTAATGTATGATTAGTACTTAAAGGTGTATTTTTATCAAGGTTTCATATCATCATTTTGCACTTGAAGTATCAATAACTCCTTAACTAAAA
>NW_011500586.1:46012-46657 GCF_000495115.2 Populus euphratica
TGTAGATCTCAGATTTAGGTCCAATTTATATGGATGGAAAGGTAAGACATAGGCCTACAATTTCATGGGAACCCAAGATTTAAAAAGGCTATTTTCAAGTTCAAATTATAGCAACAATGAAAAAATTTGAATCTGTCCTGCAGCCTAAACACTGTTCAATGTTTGGCCCATATATAGAGTTTTAGAAGTCCAAATAACCTCAATTTTTTTTTCTAGAAAGTTGAGATAATTTTCGAGAACTTTCATGTTTCAAATGGTTTTAATTCTGATAGTTTCAATGATATTTTAGGCAAACAAGAGAAGATAAGGATTGTCTCCAAGTCAAGAGTTGGTCACCCACTCATCAATTAGTCATCAAATCAATAGTTCTCAATTTTGGCCTGTAAAAGAAGGTATTTGTCATATATTTAGGCATCTTAGTTTCTAGATCAAGCTCATGCTCTTACTTTCTCTCTTTGCATTGCTTATGGTTTGCTTTCATTAATATCAAGTTTATGCCTTTCATTTCCTTGCATTTACTTATTTAACTTTAATCTTATTCATGTTCTTATTTTGTTTATTTATTTTTCTTTCTTTCATTATGTCTAGCTAAGTTTATTATGTCAAGGTGAAAAGGTTACACTAATAGTGTAAGAATAAGTATAA